>NW_023365802.1:62202-72928 GCF_000003815.2 Branchiostoma floridae
CATGACTTAAACATTGTTAGCTTAGTTGTTGACCACGCGATCAACGACTTATAATTTAAGAATGTATTAGTTAGCTTTCTTAACTAACGCATTATAAGCAGGAATGATTGTTCTGTACTCTGTGATATTATTGAATGAATGAAGAGTGAAGATCTTTATTGCACATTTTTGCAGTTAACAGATACAAAATGAGACTATTGCTGGATAAATTCAACTTCTCGCTTTTCTGTTATAGAGGAGATAACAGTGCAGATATGTTTTATGATCGATGGTTTGTCTAGTTGCATTAGGAATATGAATTTTTCTACAGAACTTAGGTGAATAAAATAGGGATATTGGTGCGACAGTAAATGCCACAACTGAAAAATTCCTTTCTCATCCAATCTGCCTTTTATTATCATCATCAATCTGCCTTTCCCTGAAAAAAAAACAACCCTTCTCCAAAATGTCATCTCATCACTTAACAGCCCTTCAGTTACTTTCTTCAACACATTCTGATAACTAGAGAAAAAAACTATCTTGTACGCAAACCCAAGAAAATTCAAGCTTTTTAAAAGTCACTTGTCTATTGAACTCTTACGATCCATTGGAATAAAAAAAAGAAACATACGAATTTTACATGAGTTTGCGCTAAATATATATACAATTTTAAGTAAATTGAGAATTTCACGTTCTAAAAGAATATCTTTTTCAGTTCCGTAAAATTCATATTTTGGTACCCCTGTGATTATAGATAAGGATTTAGCATATGATGGGCAACCTTCTTGCAACATTTAGTCATCTGTGATGTCTATGTTGAAAATGATAACGTGTCATTGTTTTCGGTATTACTTTTGTTCCCTTTGCTTTATTCTGTTTCATTTTTAATAGAATACTATTAGACAAGACTGAAAACTCAAGTTGTAAGAATTACAACGGTCATGCAGACAATCGACACGTGTCATTGATGCCCCCTAGTGATTCTTATCGTTTTGCAGCTATAAGTGATTTGTCTGCAATAATGTCTTGAACTGCAAGGAGGCAATTTTGATCCATACAGTGAACCCTATGCTCTAAAATAGAGGTGTCTGCTTATTCATGAAACTTTTACAGAATTCATAAGGTCTTTTGTAACCGTTACGTCAGCTATACTCGTAGCCTTCGTTCAAATTCACACTTTGAGAGTACAGTGAAAGCCAGTTAATTGCACATCGGATTAACGAACAATTCTGTTCACTGCACGGGGTACCAAAATCCAAAACCGGTGCGGTCCAGCTAGATAACTTCGCATTATTGCACCAGCTAGAATAGTTTTGTCCGTTTCGAATATTCGATAGATACTAATGTCATAGAATGGCAATAGAACCGGCACAGTTAATGATATTTATTTTGAACTATTTTTATTTTATTTTCCAAAAAATAGGAGCAAATGCGTGAACCAATCAATTAAATTGGTATGGCCTGAATGAATTTTTTTTCTTTGCCAAACTTTTCTTTTTCGCACGCCTGCATATGCGTTTTGGGGTTCTCAGAGCATATCATCTTTAATCATATCATCTTTCAATCAAATCAACGTGTCCTAAGAAAATATTGATCTAGCGAAAGATAGGATATAAGTTGGGCAGAGACATTTAATGGAAATACATCGAGTTGAGTTGCGTTCAAAAATATGAAATAAAGCAAGACACCGAGTAAGAACATTTAATGGAGGTTTTTGAACTGTTGCTATTGTTCACAAAATTTCCTTTAGGTCACAGCAAGTAACGTTTATGGATGAAATCCTTTTATAACAATCACTGTAACAATAGTGAGATAGGGCGAAAATAACAAGATGGCTGCATTTTCAAAATAGACACCATAAACGTTGTAACAAGAATCTAAGTGACAAAACATGATATCACAGCCAACAAGACAAGTTCATTCCTGTATTAAAGACACGTACTGGTGACACTAATGTGGTAGACTGGTATCGCAAAGTTGGTAACTACACTCATGGCTTCCATAGTGGTGCATGTCATTTTTACAACTATCCAACTAGTTTCACTTCAAGAATGACTGTCATGGCTACCATGCTACAATGCTAGTGTCACTTCTAGTACAATCATTATTCTACAACACATTTGCCCATTTTGGTAACTTTTCGTCATGTTGACCATCTCTAAATAAGATAAAATTTCTTGGTTGTTTTTCTGAAAAAAAGAAATTAATGAGCGCGCAAAAGTCATCCAGAAAATTTACTTGCTGTGGCCTTTCTGAATGTTACAGTATTGGCTCAATGGTGCCTCCTATTTCTCCCTTGTCTTTATCATTGATAACAAAATAATGAAGCACACAAAAAAGAGAATCACAGAGCCAAGTGACTTTATCACCGTACCAGTGACTTTATTCCCTTGAAATATAATTCAGTATAAATGTTCCTATCATATCATTAGCTGGCATATTTCACTCCACATAGTTGTGTGCAATTCTGTCAATGTGGCCAGGTGTAACACATACCCCACATTATGTGGCAAAGGTAAGATAAATTATCATATCATTGTCATCGTTCTTGACTATAGCAACTCTTCCTTATCATACTGATTGTGGGGTCTGGGAAAAATGCACAAAAGCAAAAAATATGCAATATATGCCATCTTTACACCAAGGATATGACAACAGAAAGTATAGATATCTACTTTGTGAATGGACTGCAATACTGTCATATAACATCAAAATACAACTAGCAGCTATAATTGTTATATTAACTGAGACATGGTAATTCAGCATTCACTGTATGATCATACAGTTTGTATCACATTTTTTCAACTATATCTCCTTTGCATTAGCTAACATTTCTTTCCACACAGGTGTTGAACTTATGAACTGGAAACTTAGTAACAGAAATGTACCTGTATATATATATATATTCCTCTATTCAAAGTAGATACAAATGTGATATGATATTATACGATGGGCTTTATCAGATATTTACAACAATTATTTTTTTAAAACTCGTACGAGACTAGTGCAAAAACAGCTGTTTACTTGTAATAACTTTTTGGTTCTCATTTTGTGGTATTGCATACAATTTCTGCAATACTTAGAAGAACTGACAAATATTCATATGTAAAAATATGAATATGTTGTGAAAATAATAAAAACATTGAGCAGTTTTTTATAATTCCTTTGAGGTGACAAACCCGGAGACAATAGACTGTGCACATGTGCCTCATATGCATGTATGGTACAAAAACATGCATGAAGAAAAAAAAATTGTCACAGACAAGATTATAACATATACAGGTGTATCTGGTCCCTATGAAAATAATGAAGATACAAAAAATGAACCATTAGCATAATATGAATCAGTTATTAATTTAAAAAAACATCAAATATCAAACTGGAGGCCTTTTTTATAGAAATATTACAAGAATAATATTCCTCTCTTGGGCAAAATAATATCTTCAAATTTGGACTCTCTCTTCGTTCATCAATGTCACATGTCTTGTTACCTCACGATACGGATAAATATAATTTTTATGGTACTACATTTTGTAGAGTCAGTTTGGTTTGGATAAAATTGAAGCAAACGGTTTTGACTCTAAAATTTAAACATTTGAAAAAATGCCCCGCCTTTTCCATTAGGCAACTGCTCAAAGTTCAGTTCACGCAATCTTTCATTTCTACTCGTAAAAATTAGGTTATGAAAAATAATCTAGTGAGAGTTTTTTTTCTTTTTATAATATTATACTACAGAAACCCACCAAACACAGATGGTGTACTATTGGGGTCATCAGGTGCATTATTGTTGCAGAGGATTCATAATCCCGGAGGAAGCTACCATTGGTTTATCATATTCCGTTTTGCTAGCAGTGATGAAACAACAAGAGTCTGTAAATTATCTATAGTTACAACATGTCGCAACTGGAGGCGAATTTTAATCCAATAATGCAAATAATAGATCTGGGGTTGTGTTTGATACTAATACGGTCTAACTGTGCTACATCCGAACACTCCATCCAACTGAACCTGAGCACAATCAAGTCAGGATTGTAGAAAAGTCTGGAAACAGTTTAATGAAGGCATTGCCTCTGAAATAGGTTAGACTACCAGGAAATCAATGAGAATAAAGGGTGATGTCGAAACACCACTTTTAACGTTATTCTAAATTGCCACTGACAAGATTGTAAGATCACTGTCATACAAAATGATTGTCAATTGGGCCAAACCCCTGACACAGAGATAGCTCAGGTAACCAGACGCTTGTAGATGTGACCCATAATCAAACATTCTGGGGTTGGGAGATCCTCAGGCATGATTCTCACTTTCACAGACAATATATACTCCCGAAGGAGAGCGGGAGGGGGTGGGGGTAGGGATCCTCAGGCATGATTTTTTACTTTCACTGACAATATATACTCCTGATGGAGGGAGGGAGGGAGGGAGGGAGGGGGTGGGGGTCGAGATCCTCAGGCATGACTTCTCACTTTCACAGATAATATATACTCCTGATGGAGGGAGGGAGGGGGTGGGGGTCAAGATTCTCGGGCATGATTTTTTTACTTTCACTGACAATATATACTCCTGTTGGAGGGAGGGAGGGGATGGGGGTCCAGATCCTCAGGCATGATTTTTTTACTTTCACTGACAATATATACTCCTGATGGAGGGAGGGAGGGATGGAGGTGGTGGGGGTAGGGATCCTCAGGCATGATTTTTTACTTTCACTGACAATATATACTCCTGATGGAGGGAGGGAGGGGATGGGGGTTGGACATCCTGATTTCTCAGTTCCGTGGGCCATATGTACTTCCGATGGATGGACGGATGGGGTGGGAGTTGCAGATCCCGAATTCAAATCATAATTGCAACATGTCACAGTCATGTCAAGTCACTTGTCGTGGGTCAAATCCCTGATGAAGGAAAATCAAAACATTTTTTGCTGATTCTTTGATCATGATGTAATGTGAATTATCCGGTCAAAATTCAAGACTTAAGGATAAAAGAATCTATATGTAGACATCCTTGAACAACAGTTAACCAAACTAAAAGTTACAAGATAATTTGAAATATATAGATGCTCAAGTGATAATGGTACATCAGTTATGTTGTCGTCTGATGATGAGATGGACTCAGGACAAGGGGACAGAATTGTTCTTATACCATTTTAAGCACAGCACTTTGGAGATGCCAACTATTTCATCATAAACAGATCACATAAAATCTTCAACAGTACAAATCAAAACACATAAAAAAATTAAGATGAAGTACAGTATCTCAATTATTATAGCTGCCCATTTAAATGTCTCAGTTGTCATTATTAACATTACATGTTTGCCTAGGAAAATGCTCTTTTATGGCATCTAACAGTTTTTGTCCTTAACTGTTGACATACAGCTAATTAATTTACAAAGAGGCGACAATGCCTGGGAGCCCTTTCTACTTACAAAAAACTAGCAATACATTATGTATACCCTTAATTCTGTTTTATGGCATCTAACAGTTTTTGTTCAACTGCAGACATATCAAAGCTAATTTATTGACAAAGAGGCGCCAATGCTTGGCAGCCCTTTCTACTTACAAAAAAAGTAGCAATACATTATGTATACCCTTATTTCTTTTTCATGGCATCTAACAGTTTTTTGTTCAACTGCAGACATATTAAAGCTAATTTATTGACAAAGAGGCGCCAATGCTTGGCAGCCCTTTCTATTTACAAAAAAAAGTAGCAATACATTATGCATACCCTTAATTCTGTTTTATGGCATCTAACAGTTTTTTGTTCAACTGCAGACATATTAAAGCTAATTTATCGACAAAGAGGCGCCAATGCTTGGCAGCCCTTTCTACAAACAAAAACTTAGAAATACATTATGTATCCGGCCTTAATTCTCTTTTATGGGCATCTAACAGTTTTTTGTTCAACTGTTGACACACAGCTAATTTATTTACAAAGAGGCGCCAATGCCTGGCAGCCCTTTCTACTAACATTAGCAATACATACCCTTAATTCTCTTTTATGGCATCTAACAGTTTTTAATTCAACTGTGGACATACAGCTATATTCATTTACAAAGAGGCGCCAACGCCTTGGCAGCCATTTCTACTAACAAAAACTAGCAATGCATCTTCTTAAAGGCAACCTGCTTAAGTGGTACCAGCATTAAAAAAATTAATTGTTACTAACATTAAGAATTGATATTATGTACCTCCTTCATGGCGGCTAGCTTCTATCAGCACAACATTTAAAAAATTGTTAGACTGGGACAATTAAGCACACCCCATTTGCCAGGCTAATAGTGCAGTGCAATTATCCGGGTGCAACAAAGCAGTTATCCAGCTGGACCGCATTGGTTTGGGATTTGGAGATTCTGTGCAATTAACAGAGGTGTGCAGTACTCTGTTGTGCAATTAACTGGCCTCTACTGTATTAACAAAAACTAGCAAACATGTACAGTTCTATCTCCTCAATGGCAGCCTCATTGGCACCAACATTTCAAAAAATGTCATGTGACTACCTGATGATATACTGTAAATGCAGAAACTTTTGCGGTGGTTTAATGTTTGCAGTTTTCACAGAGGCCGCTTCACCGCAAATTTAACCGTGAACATTTTTCCTTGGCAGTAAGAGACTATAGTGCATGGTGCTACCGCGAAATTAAAACCACCGCGAAAAGTCCATTTTTCCGCTACCAAGAAATTAAATCTCCGTTAACTTAAATCCATTTACAGTACAGTGGTCCTTTGTTGTAGAATTGTCATTTATTGATTGGGATTTTAGGCCGCACTAGTGACAGGTGCGCCTGCAAAGGTTAGGCTGAACTTGTGAAAAGGTGCGCCTACAAAAATTAAGAAAAAACAAAAGTAAGTTAAGGCTGCACTAGTGACAGGTGCGCCTACAAAAAAATCACGCAAAAAGGAAAGTAAGTAAAGGTTTGGCCGCACTAGTGACAGGTGCACCTACAAAAAAATCAAGTAAAAACTAAAGTAAGTAAAGGTTAGGCTGCACTTGTGACAGGCGCGCCAACAAAAACATTAAGCAAAAACAAAAGTAAGTTAAGGCTGCACTAGTGACAGGTGCGCCTACAAAAAAATCACGCAAAAAGGAAAGTAAGTAAAGGTTTGGCCGCACTAGTGACAGGTGCACCTACAAAAAAATCAAGTAAAAACTAAAGTAAGTAAAGGTTAGGCTGCACTTGTGACAGGCGCGCCAACAAAAACATTAAGCAAAAACTAAAGTAAGTTAAGGCTGCACTAGTGACAGGTGCGCCTACAAAAAATCAAGCAAAAGGTAAAGGTTAGTCCGCACTAGTGACAGGTGCACCTAAATAAATCAAGCAAAATGTAAAGGCTAGTCCGCACTAGTGACAGGTGCACCTAAATAAATCAAGCAAAAGGTAAAGGTTAGTCCGCACTAGTGACAGGTGCACCTACAAAAAATCAAGCAAAAGGTAAAGGTTAGTCCGCACTAGTGACAGGTGCACCTAAATAAATCAAGCAAAATGTAAAGGCTAGTCCGCACTAGTGACAGGTGCACCTAAATAAATCAAGCAAAAGGTAAAGGTTAGTCTGCACTAGTGACAGGTGCGCCTACAAAAAATCACGCAAAAAGCAAATTTAGTAAAGGTTAGACCGCACTAGTGACAGGTGCACCTACCAAATGATAAGCGAAAGGTTATTTAAAAGTAACGGTTAGACCGCACTAGTAACAGGTGCACCTACAACAAATCAAACAAAAGATAATTCAAAAGTAAAGGTCAGACCGCACTAGTAACAGGTGCACCTACAAAAAAATCAAACAAAAGGTAATTTAAAAGTAAAAGTTAGACCGCACTAGCAACAGGTGCTCCTACAAAATATCAAGCGAAAAGTAAAGTAAGTAAAGGTTAGTCTGCACTAGTGACAGGTGCACCTACAAAAAATCAAGCAAAAGGTAAAGGTTAGTCCGCACTAGTGACAGGTGCACCTAAAAAATCAAGCAAAATGTAAAGGTTAGTCCGCAATAGTGACAGGTGCACCTAAATAAATCAAGCAAAAGGTAAAGGTTAGTCTGCACTAGTGACAGGTGCACCTACAAAAAATCAAGCAAAAGGTAAAGGTTAGTCCGCACTAGTGACAGGTGCACCTAAATAAATCAAGCAAAATGTAAAGGCTAGTCCGCACTAGTGACAGGTGCACCTAAATAAATCAAGCAAAAGGTAAAGGTTAGTCTGCACTAGTGACAGGTGCACCTACAAAAAATCAAGCAAAAGGTAAAGGTTAGTCCGCACTAGTGACAGCTGCACCTAAATAAATCAAGCAAAATGTAAAGGCTAGTCCGCACTAGTGACAGCTGCACCTAAATAAATCAAGCAAAAGGTAAAGGTTAGTCTGCACTAGTGACAGGTGCACCTACAAAAAATCAAGCAAAAGGTAAAGGTTAGTCCGCACTAGTGACAGTTGCACCTAAATAAATCAAGCAAAATGTAAAGGCTAGTCCACACTAGTGACAGGTGCACCTAAAAAAATCAAGCAAAATGTAAAGGTTAGTCCGCACTAGTGACAGGTGCACCTAAATAAATCAAGCAAAATGTAAAGGTTAGTCCGCACTAGTGACAGGTGCACCTAAAAAAATCAAGCAAAAGGTAAAGGTTAGTCCGCACTAGTGACAGGTGCGCCTACAAAAAATCAAGCAAAATGTAAAGGTTAGTTCACACTAGTGACAGGTGCACCTACAAAACAATCAAGCAAACACTAAAGACCTACACCTATAGATAATGGCAGCAGAATACAGCCTGAGCCAAAAATGAGCGCTAAAAAAGACAAGCTCCACGCCCTCTGGCTTACTCCAGGGCGAAAACAAGCTGATGATTCAAGGTTGGAAAGCTCATCATTACGATAATTTCTTGTTGCCAATAAAAGAACTTAAACTCTATGGAATTACACACCCACCCATCATCTTGCTACTCATCCCTGTCCCATAGTGAGTGAGTGAGTGTGAGTTGAAACATAACGGTAGAAATTACCCATATCCATAGCACCTGCTGACAATGGTGGAAGAACAAGTTCTGTATCCTGTCACTTGAGGCCATCTCATCATGACAACAACACTTCTGATGACAACAAATTCCAAACATTCTTTACCTTGAATATATAATTTTATATACATAAATATTATGTACAAACCAGCCTTTTCCCCTCTCTGTCTGTCTGCAACCCTGTCTGGCTTCATTTTTGTCCGTCTGCAACCCTGTCTGGCTTCTTCTTTAACTACCTGCCTCATTGTCTGTCCGCAAGCCTGTCTGTCTCCCTCTCTGTCTGTCTGCAACCCTGTCTCGCTTTGTCTTTGTCTGTCTGCCTCTCTGTCTGTCTGCCGCCCTGTCTGCCTTCCTCTTTGTCTGTTTGCAACCCTGAATTGCCTTTTCTTTGTCTACCTGCCTCTCAGTCTGACTGAAACCATGTCTGGCTTCCTCTTTCTCTGTCTGCCTCTCTGTCTTTCTGCCTCTCTGTCTGACTGAAACCCATTCTGGCTTCCTTTTTCTCTGTCTGCCTTTCTGTCTTTCTGTAAGCCTGTCTGTCTACCTCTCTGTTGGTCTGTAACCCTCTCTGGCTTTCTCTTTGTTTATCTTCCTCACTGTCTGACTGCAAGCCTGTCTGGCTTTCTCTTTTTTCTGTCTGCGTCCGTGTCTGTCTGCAAGCATGTCTGTCTCCATCTCTGTCTGTCTGCAACCCTGTATGGCTTCTTCTTTTTCTGTCTGCCTCCGTGTCTGTCTGCAAGCCTGAATTATTTCGTCTCTGTCTGTCTGGAACCATGTCTGGCGTCCTCTTTGTCTGTCTGCAACCCTGTCTGGCTTCTTCTTTAACTACCAACCTCCCTGTCTGTCTGCAAACCTGTATCCTTCCTTCTTTCTTCGTCTGCAATCCTGCCTGGCTTTCTCTTTGTCTGTCTACCTCTATGTCTGTCTCCCTGTCTGCCTGCAAGCCTGTCTGTCTGCCTCACTGACTGTCTGCAAATCTGTCTGGCTTCCTCTTTGTCTGTCTACCTCCTGGCTGTCGGCAAGCATGTCTGCCTCTTTCTCTGTCTGTCTGAAACCCTGTCTGGCTTTCTCTATGTCTGTCTGCAACCCTGTCTGGCTTTTTCTTTGTCTGTCTGCAACCCTGTCTGGCTTTCTCTTTGTCTGCCTGCCTAACTGTCTTTCTGCAACCATGTCTGGCTTCATCTTTGTCTGTCTTCCTCCTGTCTGTCTGCAAGCCTGTCTGTCTCCCTCTCTGTATGTCTGCAAGCCTGTCCGTCTCCCTCTCTGTCTGTCTGTCTGCATGCCTGTCTAACTGCCTCTCTGTCTGACTGCAACCCGGTCTAGCTTCTTCTTTGTCTGTCTGCAACCCTGTCTGGCTTTCTCTTTGTCTGTCTGCCTAACTGTCCGTCAGCAACCTTGTCTGTCTCCCTCTCTATCTGTCTGCAAGCCTGTCTGCCCCTCTCTCTGTCTGTCTGCAACCCTGTCTGGCTTTTTCTTTGTCTGTCTCCCTCTCTGTCTGCAAGCCTGTTTGCCTCTCTCTCTGTTTGTCTGCAACCCTCTGGCTTTCTCATTGTCCATCTGCCCCAATGTCAGTCTGCAAGCTTGTATGTCTCCCTCTCTGTCTGTCTACCTCCCTGTCTGGCTACTTTTTTGTCTGTCTGCAACCCTGTCTGGCTTTCTCATTGTCTTTTCACCCATGTCCAGTATCAGGGTGAAATGCACGAAGTTGTCCTAAGTTAAGTTAGATGTCTGAAGTTGTCCAAAGTTGTACG
>NW_023365802.1:73041-78323 GCF_000003815.2 Branchiostoma floridae
AAACTTTGGACAGTCAGCATTGCGTGTTTTAGATCAGGTCGCGTATACCTAGGAAGATGTCGCCTAGCTTGACTTTGGCGATATATATACTCCGCTACTCCGCGTCTACAAGTATTCTGTGTAACGTTCAAATGTCTCAACTGTCATTTCTAGAACCTTTCTTCTAATGTTCTCATCTTCTTAGACGTCACAATCTGACGTTTACGTCACTAACTCAGGTGTTTTCGTAATTCGAAACCGGAATGCGTTCTTCGAACGGTGTCGTCGTTTTTCAGTCTAACAGTTTGAAACCGTGTGGCGATGAAGTCGCCACGGCTACTTTTTAGTCCGTGTCTTTGACGAAATAGACTTTTTTTAACGGGGAATTTACGGACAATATTATATCATATCATGTCGTGCAGTAAATCTTTGAAGGCTACAGATCTCCATTCGTCCTGGAAAGTCGAGTTTGACTGGAAGGATTTTCCGGAAGAACTTGTTCAGGTGGGTTAGTCGTATTAATCGCACCTTGACATGTTTTGAGTTCTGACTTTTGATTCATAAATCTTCTATTCTTTAGAAGTTACATCTTACAAAACAACATATTTTTTATCAGAATGCAGATT
Source organism: Branchiostoma floridae (assembly GCF_000003815.2). Taxonomy (NCBI): domain Eukaryota; kingdom Metazoa; phylum Chordata; class Leptocardii; order Amphioxiformes; family Branchiostomatidae; genus Branchiostoma; species Branchiostoma floridae. Next base: position 73,647 of record NW_023365802.1, read on the forward strand.
ACTTATCTTTATTAAGATTTGTCTTATTCTTCACAGGGATGTTGTGCTGTTGCATCTGTTTTGTGCGTGCCAACGGTGGCTGTTTTATATAGCCTTATCACGGTCGCGGCTTTTGCTGTAAGCCATGCACAAGTCTCTCCACCTGACACCAAATGGAGGGAAAATGTTCTTCTGTGGACAGCCATCTGTCTGCCAACAGGTAGATTTACTTCTAAACACCTTTTTTATTGTTTCAAATCAAACGTTTGATTCAATGTAGATATAACGTTATATGTTCGAAATTTACAACCGTCATTTCTAGAACCATACCTTGTCGAACATTCTTTTGCTTAACGTCACCAACAGACATTTACGTCATTTGCTCAGGTGTTTTTTTTTTAAATTCGAACCTGGAATGCGTTCGTAGAATGGTGTCGTTTTTCAATCTCTGTATTGCGCCACGACTGCTTTTATTTCATTTGTTCTATTCCTTTTAAACATCTATTAGCGGGGATCAAAATGACATTTACCTGTTGTCTTGGCAGGCGCTGGGAAATCTACTATCTGTAAATGCGTCGATGTAGGTTAGACATCCAGGTAATAAGATACGCCAAAAATAGTTACTCAAGCAACTGGATATGGTTTTGAAACGGTCAGACGTTTCGGAAAGAATCCACTTTCCTTCGTCAGTGACACTGAAGTGATCTGCAAGAAACAGGTCTTTTATACTCTAACTATGAATGAAGACAATTTCAGATGTCCAATAGGAAAGGTTGTAAGACAATTCAGACTGAAGACAATTTGGATTCCAAAGATAACAAAGCTAAGCCAAAGTCAAGCTGAAGACAATTTGGATTTCAAAGGATAAACTCAGACGGATCTTCCAAAACTTCAACATCGCCACTAACTTCAAACCTCACTCAACCCTCCGACACAAACTGGTACATCCAAAAGACAAACCACAGAAAGGTACTAAGGCCAATGTAATCTACAGACTCAAATGCGAGGAACCCAACTGTAACAACACATACATTGGTGAGACTAGTCGTCCACTAAAAGCAAGATACCAAGAACATTGCAAACCGAAGGCCAACGGCAACTCTTCTGCTATTTTCAACCACCTACAACACAACCAAGGACATTCCTTCAACCTCCAATCTACCGACATCCTAGACCGTGAAGCCCGCTGGTTTGAACGGGGAGTTAGAGAGGCCATATATGAGAGAATATACAATCCCACCCTCAACAGAAAAGGGGGGCTACGTATGGAACTTTCCGGCACTTGGGACATAGCACTACCCCCCCCCCCCCAACAAAACTTTTAGCTCCTGTAACTAAAAAAACAACAGGAGCTAATTGACTCATTTGCATTAACTGTGTCTTAGCCTTGATATCCTTTGAAATCCAAATTGTCTTCAGCTTGACTTTGGCTTAGCTTTGTTATCTTTGGAATCCAAATTGTCTTCAGTCTGAATTGTCTTACAACCTTTCCTATTGGACATCTGAAATTGTCTTCATTCATAGTTAGAGTATAAAAGACCTGTTTCTTGCAGATCACTTCAGTGTCACTGACGAAGGAAAGTGGATTCTTTCCGAAACGTCTGACCGTTTCAAAACCATATCCAGTTGCTTGAGTAACTATTTTTGGCGTATCTGTAAATGGATTCAAGAACTTGTGACTGATGTTTACACGAAGTTGCGGAAAGACCATACGGACAGTGGTAGTCCGTCTGCTGGGTTTACTTATGTACTAAATGGTGGAAGTACTTCAATTAATTATTAAATTACAAGGAATAACATAACAACTACTACTTCTTATGATACAAAGTAGTGAAAGATGACTGCAATACATGTAGTTTATGAATAGATAGGGGAGATGTTTTCAGGTACTTGTATATAGAAGTGACGTAAAAAAAAGAATAATATAATATTAAGAGTGAGCTTAAATTATTTTGTGCGCATTGTTAAAACGAACGTTAAGAGGAGAAATAAAAGACAAAAAAGTGAAATAAATGAAATTTTTTACAATGCATGAACATTGATTTTGTGCTGATTAATGTGCATCTATATTTTATCTGTTTATATGCGTGAGTGGTGTGTATCTTATTTACACATATATAAGTTTTTACTATGTATTAATTAACTTTGGACAAATTCGTACACATGCCGCCCTACCCTGCCCACTGTCCAGAGTTAGATGACGTCACGTAACTTTGCACAAGTTAGGACAACTTCGCACACTTGTTGACCTACCCTGCCCACTGTCCAAAGTTAGATGACGTCACGTAACTTTGCACAACTTAGGACAACTTCGCACACTTGTTGACCTACCCTGCCCACTGTCCAAAGTTAGATGACGTCACGTAACTTTGCACAACTTAGGACAACTTCGCACACTTGTTGACCTGCCCTGCCCACTGTCTAAAGTTAGATGACGTCACGTAACTTTGCACAACTTAGGACAACTTCGCACACTTGTTGACCTACCCTGCCCACTGTCCAAAGTTAGATGACGTCACGTAACTTTGCACAACTTAGGACAACTTCGCACACTTGTTGACCTACCCTGCCCACTGTCCGAAGTTAGATGACGTCACGTAACTCTGCACAACTTAGGACAACTTTGCACACTTGTTAACCTACCCTGCCCACTGTCCGAAGTTATATGACGTCACGTAACTTTGCACAACTTCGGACAAGTTCGTACACTTGACACCCTACCCTGCCTACTGTACGAAGTTAGATTACGTCATCCAATAAATGTTTTGACGTCATCTGTGACTCCCGATATAGCATCAAAGCCAGTGGGAAACGGTTGTAACTTAGTACAACTTCGTACAACTTCGTACACCCTAACTTCGTGCACTTCACCCTGATACTGGACATAGCTCTGTCTTTTTGCCTCAATGTCTGTCTGCAAGCGTCTGTTCACCTCCTTGTCTGTCTGCCTCCCTGTCTGGCTTCATCTTTGTCTGTCTGCCTCACTGACTGTCTTTCTGCAACCATGTCTGGCTTGCTCTTTGTCTGTCTGCCTCCCTGTCTGTCTGCAAGCCTGTCTGTCTTCCTCTCTGTCTGTCTGCCTCCCTGTCTGTTTTCTTCTTTGTCTGTCTGCCTCACTGACTGCCTGCAAATCTGTCTGGCTTCCTCTTTGTCTGTCTATCTCCTGGCTGTCTGCATGCCTGCCTGTCTCCCTCTCTGTCTGTCTGCAAGCCTGCCTGCCTCTCTCTCTGTCTGTCTGCAAGCCTGTCTGCCTCTCTCTCTGTCTGTCTGCAACCCTGTCTGGCTTTCTCATTGTCTGTCTGCCCCAATGTCTGTCTGCAAGCGTCTGTCTTCCTCTCTGTCTGTCTGCCTCCCTGTCTGGCTTCACCTTTGTCTGTTTGCCTCACTGACTGTATGCAAATATGTCTGGCTTCCTCTTTGTCTGTCTACCTCCTGGATGTCTGCAAGCCTACCTGTCTCCCTCTCTGTCTGTCTGCAAGCCTGTCTGCCCCTCTCTCTGTCTGACTGCAACCCTGTCTGGCTTTCTCATTGTCTATCTTCCCAAATGTCTGTCTGCAAGCTTGTCTGTCTCCCTCTCTGTCTGTCTACCTCCCTGTCTGGCTTCTTATTTGTGTGTCTGCAACCCTGTCTGGATTTTTCTTTGTCTGTCTGAAACCCTGTCTGGCTTTCTCATTGGCTGTCTGCCCAAATGTCTGTCTGCAATCGTTTGTCTTTCTCTCTGTCTGTTTGCCTCCCTGTCAGGCTTCCTCTCTGTCTGTCTGCAACCCTGTCTGGCTTTTTCTTTGTCTGTCTGCCTCACTGACTGTCTGCAAATTTGTCTAACCTCATTTTGTCTGTCTGCCTACTGTCTGTCTGCAAGCCTGTCTGTCTCCCTCTCTGTCTCTCTGCAACCCTGTCTGGCTTTCTCTCTGTCTGTCTGCCCCTTGTCTGTCTGCAAGCCTGTCTGTCTTCCTCTCTGTCAGAGTGCAAGCCTGTCTTGCTTTCTCTGTGTCTGTCTGTTTCCCCGTCTGTCTTCAAGACTGTCTGTCTGTCTTTTTTTCCGTCTGCACCCCTGTCTGGCTTTCTCTTTGTCTGCCTGCCTAACTGTCTGTCTGCAACAAAGTCAGGCTTCATCTTTGTCTGTCTGCCTCCTGTCTGTCTGCAAGCCTGTCTCTCTCCCTCTCTGTCTGTCTGCATGCCTGTCAGCCTGCCTCTCTGTCTGTTTGCAACCCAGTCTGGCTTCTTCTTCGTCTGTCTGCAACCCTGTCTGGCTTTCTCTTTGTCTGCCTGCCTAACTGTCTGTCTGCAACCTTGTCTGGCTTCCTCTCTGTCTGTCTGCAAGCATGTCTGGCTTTCTCTTTGTCTGTCTGCCTAACTGTCTGTCTGCAACCTTGTCTGGCTTCCTCTCTGTCTGTCTGCAACCTTGTCTGGCTTTCTCTTTGTCTGTCTGCCTCCTGTCTGTCTGCAAGCCTGTCTGTCTCTCTCTCTATCTCTCTGCATGCCTGTCTGCCTCCCTCTCTGTTTGTCTGCAACCCTGTGTGGCTTCATCTTTGTCTGCCTGCCTCAATGACTGTTTGCAAATCTGTCTAACTTCCTCTTTGTCTGACTCCTGCCTGTCTGCATGCAAGTCTGCCTCCCTCTCTGTCTGTCTGCAACCCTGTCTGGCTTTCTCTTTGTCTGTCTACCCCCTGTCTTTCTGCAAGCCTGTCTGTCTTCGTC
>NW_023365802.1:78678-82011 GCF_000003815.2 Branchiostoma floridae
CTGTCTGTAAGCATGTCTGGCTTTCTCTTTGTCTGCCTGCCTAACTGTCAGTCTGCAACCTTGTCTGGCTTTCTCTTTGTCTGTCTGCCTCCTGTGTCTGCAAGCCTGTCTGTCTCCCTCTCTATCTGCCTGCATGCCTGTCTACCTCCCTCTCTGTTTGTCTGCAACCCTGTCTGTCTGCAACCCGGTCTAGCTTCATCTTTGTCTGCCTGCCTCAATGACTGTTTGCAAATCTGTCTAACTTCCTCTTTGTCTGTCTGACTCCTGCCTGTCTGCATGCAAGTCTGCCTCCCTCTCTGTCTGTCTGCAACCCTGTCTGGCTTTCTCTTTGTCTGTCTACCCCCTGTCTGTCTGCAAGCCTGTCTGTCTTCGTCTCTGTTAGAGTGCAACCATGTCTTGCTTTTTATGTGTCTGTCTGCCTCACTGTCTGTCTGCAAGACTGTCTGTCCTGCCTCTTTGTCTGTCTGCAACCCTGTGTGGCTTCATCTTTGTCTGTTTTCCTCACTGACTGTCTGCAACCCTGTCTGGCTTCCTCTTTGTCTGCCTCCTGTTTGTCTGTAAGCCTGTCTGCCTCTATCTCTGTCTGTCTGTCTGCAACCCTATCTGCCAGTCTGGCTTTCTCTTTGTCTGTCTGCCTCCTTGCCTGTCCGCAAGCCTGTCTGTCTTTCTTTCTGTCTGTCTGCAACCCTGGCTGGCTTCCTCTTTGTCTGTCTCCCTCTCTGTCTGTCTGCAAGTCTGTCTGCCTCGCTTTCTCTCTGTCTGTCTGCAACCCTATCTGGCTTCATCATTGTCTGTCTGCCCCAATGTCTATCTGCAAGCTTGTCTTTCTCCCTCTCTGTCTGTCTGCCTTCCTGTCTGGCTTCTTCTTTGTCTTTCTGCAACCCAGTCTGGCTTTTTCTTTGTCTGTCTGCCTCTCTGTCTGTCTGCCTCCCTCTCTGGTTTTCTTTTTGTCTGTTTGCAACCCTGTCTGGCGTTCTCTTTGTCTGTCTGTCTCCGTGTCTGTCTGAAAGCCTCTATGTCTCTCTCTCTGTCTGTCTGCAACCCTGTCTGTCTGCCTCTTTGTCTGTCTGCAACCCTGTCTTGTTTTCTCTTTGTTTGCCTGCCTGTCTGTCTGCAACCCTGTCTGCCTTCCTCTGTGTCTGTCTGCCTCCTGTCTGTCTGCAACCCTGTCTATCTCCCTCTCTGTCTGCATGCCTGTCTGCCTCCCTCTCTGTCTGTCTGCAACCCTGTATGGCTTTCTCTTTGTTTGTCTGCAAGCCTTCGTTTCTGTCAGAGTGCAACCCTGTCTTGCTTTCTATGTGTCTGTCTGCCTCCTTGTCTGTCTGCAAGACTGTCTGTCCTGCCTCTTTGTCTGTCTGCAACCCTGTGTGGCTTCATCTTTGTCTGTCTGCCTCCTGTCTGTCTACAAGCCTGTCTGCCTCTCTCTCTCTCTCTGTCTGTCTGCAACCCTGTCTGCTTTCTCTTTGTCTGTCTGTCTCCCTGTCCGTCTGCAACCCTGTCTGGCTTCCTCTTTGTCTGTCAGAGTGTCTTTTTCTGTCTCTCTCTCTCTTACTTACTTGGGCCTACTGCCCATCCTTGGGCATAGGCCACGAACTAGCTGCTTCCATCTCCGGCGGTCCTGGGCCATTTCCTCCAGCTGTCCCCATGTGTAGCCAGACTCCCTCACGTCCGCCTCCAGGCTTCGCCTCCAGGTGTTTCTGGGTCTTCCCCTCTTGCGCTTTCCTGGGGGTTCCATGTGAAAGCTTCTCTAACTGTGATTGAGGCCGGCTTGCGCAGGGTGTGACCCACCCAGGTCCACCGCTTACGAAGTATTTCTATCCCTACTGGTACCTGTCCGGTGCGTTGCCATAGTTCTTCATTACGGATGGTGTTTGGCCAGTAGACTCACAATATCTTCCGTAAGCAGGTGTTGATTAATGCTTGTACTTTCTTTGTTATGCCAGCTGTTGTTCTCCATGTCTCAGCACCATACAGTAGAACAGGTTTTACCATGGTGTTGAACATCCGGATCTTGGTGCTGATGTTCAAATCTGAGCATCTCCAGACTTTATCCTGTTGTTTGAATGCTGTTCTTGCCTTTCCAATCCGTGCCTTTACGTCTGCCTCTGTCCCACCCTGTTTATCCAGGACACTTCCAAGGTAAGTGAAGTTGTTCACTTCCTCTAGTGGTTCTCCAGCCAGAGTTATGGGACTATTGCAGTAGGTATTGACCTTGAGGATCTTAGTTTTTCCGCTGTGGATCTTGAGGCCTAGGGTAGCTGAGCATTTGTCAATGGAGCAGGTCTTCTCTTGCACCTGCTGCTGTGCATGGGAGAGGAGTGCCAAGTCATCTGCGAAATCCAGATCGTCCAACCATTTCCCAGCTGTCCATCTTATCCCGTTGTTCCTGCCATCAGTAGATGTCTTCATACACCAATCTATGGCCAAAAGGAACAGGAATGGGGACAGTAGGCATCCTTGCCTTACCCCAGTCCGCACTTGGAAAGCATCTGTGAGTTGTTGACCATGGATTACCCTGCACGACATCCCTTCATAGGAGTTCTTGATGATGTTGGTAATTTTTTCGGGTATGCCATAGTGCCTCAGTAGTTTCCATAGTGACTGTCTGTCCAGGCTGTCAAATGCTTTCTCATAATCAATAAAGTTGATGTAGAGGGGTGAATTCCATTCGATGGACTGTTCTAAGATGATTCTGAGTGTGGTGATCTGGTCTGTGCAGGATCTGTTCTTCCTAAACCCAGCCTGTTGGTCACGGAGGTGTGGGTCCACGGCATCTCTCATCCTGTTCAGGAGGACTCTATTGAAGACCTTGCTCGGGACTGAGAGAAGTGTGATTCCCCTGTAGTTGGCGCAGGAGCTAAGGTCTCCCTTCTTTGGCAGCTTGATGATGTGCCCCACCTTCCTCTCCTGGGGGATCTCTTCTTTCTCCCATATGCATTGAAACAGTGGGTAGAACATCCCCACACAAGTCTCCACATCTGCCTTCAAGGCTTCTGCTGGGATGTTGTCTGGGCCTGATGCTCTCCCATTCTTCAGTTGCATGACAGCTCTCTGGACCTCCTCTTTTGTTGGGGGTCCACAGTCAATTTCCAGGTCACTGACTGCTTGGCTGATGTCTGCAGTTTCCCTTGGAGATGGTCTGTTTAGTAGTTCTTCGAAATACTGTGCCCATCTGTGTTTTTGTCCTTCCATGTCCTGGATGGTATTTCCATCACTGTCCTTTACAGGTCTGTCTGACTGTGTGCGTTTACCGGAGAGTTTCTTGATTGTAGTATATAGCTCTCTCATGTTGCCATGGCGGGCTGCTTCCTCCGCTTCTGTCGCCAGTGTCTC
>NW_023365802.1:82111-107405 GCF_000003815.2 Branchiostoma floridae
TGTGTCTCTTAACTGCATTGTGTGCTTCTACATATTCTTCATGTGCTTGTGATTTTCCAGCTCGTGTGCGGGAGTTGTTCATTACTGCTTTCTTCTTCTTTCTGTCCTCTACTTTTTCCAGGGTTTCAGTTGAGATCCACTCCTTGTGCTGTTGTCTCTTTTTGCCCAGCACTTTCTGGCATGTAGATGTTATTATCTCCTTTATTCCCTCCCACTTCTCCTCAATCGGGTCTTCAGTGGGGTCTTCTGCCATGTTCTCTGCATCTTGCAGGACCTGGAACCGGTTAGACAGTGTGATCCGGAATTCTTCTAGCTTGTCTGCTTCCTTGAGAACTGTGGTGTCGTACTTTATGCTGTCTCTTCTGTTGTGGCCTGTCCAGTTGCTCCTTAGTTTTAGCCTTAAGCTGGTGGTGGTCTGAAGAGACGTCAGCTCCTCGCTTGACCCGAACATTCTGGAGGGATCTTCTAAACTTCTTCCCTATACAAATATGGTCGATTTGGTTTTCTGTGAACCCATCAGGTGATGTCCAAGTGGCTTTATGTATCCTTTTGTGTTGAAACATACTTCCACCTATGACTAGGTTGCTTGTAGCACACATGTTGGCAAACCTCTCCCCATTGTCATTCATTGTGCCTAAGCCTTCTTTTCCCATGATGGACTCGAAGCCTTGGTTGTTATTTCCTGCCTTGGCGTTTAGGTCCTGCAAGCCTGTCTGTCTTCTCTCTCTCTGTCTGTTTGTAAATCTGTCTAACTTCCTCTTTGTCTGTGTCCCTCCTGTCTGTCTGCAAGCCTGTCTGCCTCTCTTTCTGTCTGTCTGCAACCCTGTCTGGCTTTCTCTTTGTATGTCTTCCTCCCTGTCTGTCTGCAAGCCTGTCTGTCTTCCTCTCTTTCCGAGTGCAACCCTGTCTTCTCTGTTGACTTAAGATGGCCCAGGGCATATGAGCACGACTTTCAAAGTCCTGTAGGAAAATTGTCATAACTCCGTCATAGAAGATTGAAAATGCCTCAAATCTGGTGAATACGGAAAACACAACTATAGAAATGCAAACATGAGTCATTTATGAAGTTACATACTCTGAATTTTGAGATATCACAATTTATTATGATGTATAATTTTTCAACAAAATGTAGTCTAGAAAACCATTCCCAACACGCAAATTACATGAAATTTTTTAGTACATACTGACATATGTTCCCTTTCAGAACTAGTGAGATTTATTGAGAAACATGCTCCTGCTCTGTTGTAATATAAATAAATATTGATTTTTTTCACATTTATGCATATAGTTTTAGGGTACCCTTTACTATAATCACCTTATAACTCAAACCAAAGACCATATACAATATATTCAACTACATCTGAGTGTAGAACAGGACGTTTCCAACGATTTAATTTCCTTTTAAGTCATTGCTACCGTTTTCTACAAAGGTTTGAAGTTTGTACCATCAATTTTTACCCTGTAAGCCATGTTTTAGTAAATCTGCCCATCACTCAACGTGACAGGTCGTAATTAGCACCTCCATGGGAAGAAATTAGCTGTAATTCGCACTTGTGCCATAACAAAAGAACCAAGGTTTATTGTTTATTGTTATGCGTAGACTAGTCTGTTGGTATAAACAGTTGTTTTGTAGCAAGATTGTTATTATGCTCATAGAACGAGAAAAGTTTTAGTCAATGTTAGAGAATAAGTCTCTCTATTTACATTGAAGATGGATTCTACAAGATGCACATCCAGAAAGCCGTACAAAATGTAAAAGTAGGGCATTTTGGCCCCGCAGCGCGGCTTCGAATCCCTGGTGTCAAGAGACTGTACTATTGGGCAAAAACTCAGCAAAATTCGCTCAAAACAAGTCCGACTTGGCCTCTGTTGCAGTCTTCGAACGGGGCTTGTTTTTATTGGGGATGGGGCGTTGGCGTTGGTTCGCGATTTTCAACGTTTAGCTACGTGCGCCGGGAAAGGGGTTTTGCCCAAGAAGCTTGGTTTGCCGAGAAAGGGAGTTTGCCGTGGCATAAGATAGCATCATAAGCTTGGGAAGGAAGGCGGAGGCTAATGAAACTCCTTACTAATACTATCTTATGCTACCGCAAGTTCTACTTGGGGATAAGTTATATAGCTCAGATATTAACCCCCTTGCTCAATACATTACAACCTCCTTGACTCAACACTGCCAAACTGGGGTATGAAATAACCCTTCTTGGTCCAACATTTTTTTTCGAACGCACCAGAATAGAACAGAGAGAGAAATTGTGTGCTTTGAGAAGTAAAACATAATATGGGTTGCTATAGTTTGCATGAAATTAGTGTATAAAACTGACCATGAGAACAACAAATCATTAGAGAATACTATGCAATCTACAGCCATAATGATTCTGGCCTGTCGCCATGTTTGTTATCATTACTGATTAGAATGTTTGTTTAGGGCTGTCAGAGTAAAATTGCCTATGATGAAAAGAATTTGAAATCCACCGAAATGCATGTACAGTATACTTCGATGTGTAAACTTTTGTACAAAAACGTGAAAAAAGTGACATTGGTCTCCTCCTTCTTTATTTCCCCCAAGACAATTGGACAAAAGTTGTGTTATTTGGAGGTTGGTCCAGGCAGACAACCATACATATGATCTAGGCCAACAAAGGAAAATAACCACACTAATTCAACTCGTATGTTCTTTTCTTTTTATAGCTAGAATCCTGTGCTTCCCTTATCAGAAACGCCCGTGTTGGTAAAATGCCCTTTCCCCGGCCGTTATATTGGGCAAAAAAGTCTGGTCATTTAGGGCAAGGAGTTTATATAGAAATATATAGGGTGTCTTCTATTTAATGTGTTTATGTTGTGCCGTGCTCTTTTGCACTTTACCTGAAGCACTTCAAGTATGATGCATAACATTTTTGATAAATGTTTATAGAGCAGCGGGAGTGGTTAAAACTTTCAGAAGCATGTCAAATACTTCAAACATCTATCTGAGTATGAGACTGTGATTTTTTTCCCATCTTTTGTATAGGTTAGATTGTAGTTCTCCCTGGTTGTGAAGAAGGTACTTTTTGTTTGTCGTTCACACTCGGACAGAGACAAAAGACCAGACTACACATACTCCGTGGCAAATACAACTTTTACAATGGCTGTAAAATGTTTGCTCAGCTGTGATTGACAAACTCAAAAGTGTCATATTTAAGTGTCAAATTTATGGTTAAAGAAAATGAATCAATAAGAATAAAGAAATGACGATTAGAAAATAGATTAAAAGTTAATCAAAGCGCGTGCATTCCCATATCCCCATTCAGCGTTTCACAGATGTGTATTGTTTCTTGTTTTGCCGAAATCATTAGTGGCCATGAACCAGTATTCTGTATGTATAAGCACACGACTGTCTTGTCCTTTCCTTTGCACTTCCTCAGATTTTAGAAATTGAGTGCGAGCAATTACCTCACCAGGACAGATTAGCGCCTGATTGGGATGCAAAGTGAAGGCGGGACACTGGGTGGCAATTATCACTCAAACTACTGCATATTTACAAGCTATGTGCTCGCACTTGGCTCATTTCAATATCCAAGTACCTAATAATCATATTTAAATGAAATATCTGGCAAGGCAGACCTGGGCAATCTTAAGTGAATGGAGAAGTTGTAGACGTTAAAAGTTTAGATGCAGGACTTCCAGGTTCAAAAATAGCGTACTACCTTTTATCGTATCTTTGTTGAATGAATCTTAATGTAGTTTTAACAAATGCTTTATGTATCATACAGCAATTCAGCCTTGTATGGCTGCTATGTTATGTACATGTACTTGCGCACTTGTTTGGCGCTAATAAACCAGTCATTCATTCATTCAAAATAATTCGGCGAAGGTAAGGGGTCGTGGAACTCTAGTTTAAATATCTTACAGCACCAAGACAATTTCTTTACTTAACTTGTGTAATGACAACTGATATTGACTGTATCTCATCGGTTAGAAATTAAGGAAAAATTTCTTTCAGTGCGTTATTATTAAGGCATGCTCAGTACCAAATACAATTCGATTGTGTATCGACAACAATCGTTACCCCTAACTAACCTGTCCTTTATGTACTGTATATTTATTTCTGCCCTTAAAAGTAAGACACTCGCGATATTTCTACTTTAAAGTCCGCTGTAACAATTTCATATTCATGGCTTAATTTCGTCGCCCAGTAATCATTGATATAAGTGCAAATATCTATTGTTAACAAAATCATGCTAATGGATCAAAAGCACCTCCTAGCAATGTTAATACGAAGCACAACTGTTACAGTTCAAAGACAGGCGTCGCCCTGATAATAGCTTTCTGCTATGCCTGAGCAACGCTTTGGCAATACGCGTATAATATACCGAGAACGAACTGCTCATCATGTTCGATTGGGGTAGTGTGATCTTGGAAAGCTTCCCGAGTGCAGGAATCCATATATAACGACATCACAATTGATGACGTCTATGCTAGCACCACTTTTATTTTAGTATACCAAAGGTCAACAGCTGATTACAGAAGATCAAAAATAAAACTAATCGATTCTCAACTCCATCAATATGAACCGTTTTGATTGTGGCGTTCAGAACCAATGACAGACGAGTATCTGTGATTAAATCGTAAAGATCGCTTATTTTATCTTTGTGTGGATAGCGATCCCCGCACGACAACTGTTTTCGGTACATCTTTGTGTGTGCGTGGCTGTGTGCGTATATGTATGCGTGCGCCCGTGTATGTGTGTGCGTTTGTGCTTGTACATGTGTGTTTGGTGCACAGAAGCTTGTACGTCTGTGTGTGTGGTGCACCGAGTGGTTCCAAGAGGCATCATGACGACTCTCCTGTAAACTTGTGTTGAGCGAACTTTAAATTTCAACTAAAGCGAAACCCTATCATTGCCTCTGCTCAAACAGAAGCAGCTCGTGACTGTAGCAAAGATACTTATCACAGCCAACTGCGTCTATCAATCGAAAGAGTGGCCAAGCACGAGTTATCCTCCTCTGAAGTTATGAACAAAAGTCCCACTGCAGATCGAAACAAGCCACCAGGGGGCCCAAACTTACACGACTTACTCCCTGCCAAAAGACGCATTCACTACTCAAAATCATGAACCTGGCACTTGAGGAAAATTTTACCACCAACTTTGATCCTCCGCAGCTGTACCGTAACTTGCCGCTAGAAGGCCCGTCTTCTATGAAGTGTTGAAGGATTTAGAGTGTAGAACGTGCTTTGTCAAAAGAAAGTGGACGTTTGGCATTTTATGAAGGCATTCGATAACTCAAAGTTCGCTATCCTTTCTAAAGTATTTAGTTTTAGACGTTAGCCTGGGCTCTACCAGCCGAAGATACGGTATGGAAGTCAGCCTTGAGAAGACCAAGTGCCTTGTGACTGGCCCGTCAGACACAGTACAGGTTACAGTGAGAGGCACTGACCTAGAACAGGTTAGTGAATTTACATACCTGGGCTCCCTTCAGACAGAGGACTGCAGTTCTGTGAGGGAGATAAAGGTCAGGATAGCCAAGGCAACCTCTGTACTGTCGAGACTTAAGCACATTTGGAATAGTCACAACATCTCCCCGCCAACTAAAATCCAACTTCTACGTTCCCTTGTGCTATCAATTTTCTTGTATGGCGCCAAGGCTTGGACTTTAAATGCAGAGATTGTAAAACGGATAAACGCATTCGAGATGAACTGCTACCGAAGACTACTTCGTGTCCACTGGTCAACTCACACTTCTAACAGAGAAGTCATGCAGCGTGTTAATACCCTCGTCGGCCCACGTCCAAGTTTTTTTGTCATTAGTGAAAAAGAAGAAACTACAATGGTTTGGCCCTGCCACAAGAGCAAATGGTACTTTGACCCACACTATACTCGAAGGAAGGGCGGAGGGTCAAAGACCTAGGGGACGCCCACGTCGGACTTGGACTAGTGATTTGAAAGAATGGACGGGACAAACAATCCACGATCTGGCAACCTTGGCTGAGGACAGACAAAGGTGGAAAACTTATGTTGATGGAAGTGCTGCCCCTACGGCCGGTGAGGCTATTGGACCGGTGAGGTGAGGTGAGGATACATACTAAAGGTGTCAATGACTACAAACATAAGGAGTATAAATGCAGTATAGTGCTTCTGAAACACAAGTTAAGAGAAATAACCTACTTCATATATTCACCGAAGGGTGGCTGTATTGTTCACACCAGCCAGACGATTGGATTAATACAAAAGATCCCCGCCAATATTGGCGGGGTTGTGTCAGAATGAAACTATGGAAGCAAACTTCAATTTTGAACACTACTAGATAATAGACTGATGGTAAAAAAGGGCGTGTTCACGTATGAAAGCAGCTGGCGTAATAGTCAGATAAACGTCACCCTTTTGAAGTTCAGGTAGGTAGAATGTACTTGTTGCTAATCTTATAGTCGTTTGACTGAATCGTTATTAACCCTATTCAGACCGGGGGGGGGGCTTTTGAGGCCCGCGCCAACTTCGATGTCCTATAACGCCAGAACGACTTACGCTAGAGCCACCAAATTTGGTGAGTTTTCCTAAAATATTGTTGGCAACAATTTCACGAAGTTTGACAAATTTTCCATTTTTTCGTGTTGCCATGGCAACCGTTTGTTGACAGGCTGTTTTGCCAAAAATCACTATTTTTGGTTCTAACAATGTATTTTTCACATTTATTTGCTATATTACTGATATTTTGTTACATAAATAAAATCTTATACTATTTAGCATATCTTTCATAATTATATATGCATAAATTATGCTAATTTGATGACGTCATCAGCCCAAAATCCAAGATGGCGGACCGTTTGGCCAGATCAAGAATAACAAGCTAATTATCCCTGAAAATTTGTAACTACCTGGTATTTTTCATCAAAAACCATCTAAATAAATGAATAGAGTCTATTTCCATTGCCCTTTGTGATTATTTGTTGCAAAAAAAGTATTTTTCAAAATTCAAGGTGGTGGATATAATATGGCGGAGCCCAACTGGTATCTTAGATGTGCATGACGTCATTTAATGACGTCATTTTGACGTCATTGATGTTGCTATTGGCAACGCAAGTCGTAATAAACATTATTATTCTGTTATCTGCACTTTTTGTTACATTTTTGTAGAATAACTTGAAGTTTTGTGAGAATACCCTTTTTTCATGGGTCCGGCCAATATAATCAAAATGATGACGTCATAATTACGTCATCTTACGTCAACGTAACGTCAAACGTAAAATACTTGCCAGATATTATGTCGATATCATGTCCTAAAAATTTTGTGGCCTTACGGTACGTCGTTTCAGAGTTATAGGACTTCAAAGTGGAGGGCCTCAAAAGCCCCCCCCCCCCCGGTCCAGGGATGACCAAAAAAGCCCGGTCTGAATAGGGTTAAGACATGTATACGACATTGAACGGATCCCATTGTCAGTCATAAAAATAAACAAGTTCGGGTAAATCTTAAAACTTATTGGTTATTTGTGGTAATGATGTCATGCTTACCGGACATGCGCACCGGTCATACGATAACATGTTGTTGGAATTCTGAACAAAATTGTGCCTTACGGACTTGTGAAGTGATGTGAGCATCACCTCAACCTTTGTTCCCTGTTACCTGTACTACATAATTTTGGGACTGCGGTAGTTTGAATCAAGTCACTTAGAATAAGCACTGAACTTTCACATTGCCCTGATTATTCCAACTAATACACATAATCTGAATTTATTAATATAAAAAAGGCTAGATATGCTTCAAGTATGCAATTTCACTTTGTTAACTTAATAAGAAAAAGGCTTCAGTGACCTCAAATATCGGACTATGCCTTTTTGAAAACCTGTGTTCAACTAACTTTCATACGCTAGGAACATGCGATAGTTTCAAAGTTCAAACACAATATCTTATTTGGCAAGCGTGAAACGTATATAATAAACACTGTTCTCGATTTTGAACATATACAGGCTTTTAGGAACTGGTGATCCCAGTCTACTGTTGAATTTGGTACAGTTTAAAACAACTCGTACCGCATCTATTTAAGCAGAAGGAGACAAATAGTCCCTTTTTTGCCGTGGGCATTGGCAGGGTTGTACCAATCTGACATTTCGGAGGGGGGATAGGCTTTGCCCGAAGGACATGCACAGAACGAAAACAATAACTACTTAATTTTAATCTTAATACTAGTGCCTATTACCGTTTAATATGCAACGTTTGGATAAATAGATATACGCAACATTTCTTTTCATTGAGTTATTCATTCAAACTTATTAAAATCGTTATTCTTTACTCAGATCTTCACAAAATCTGTACTGTGGCAGATGTTTTGTCTTAAGGAACACACGCACAAAGTCACACACACACACACACACACACACACACACACACACACACACACACACACACACACACACAGAATCACAGACATACAAACACACATATACACTATTGTGAACAGACGAATAATTAAAACCATCCAGCTACTTTTCGTTATGGCGTTTAATACCCTCTCAGAGCCCTTAGAAATCCCAAAATTTAATGCTACAAGTTACTATAATTGCGATGGCTAACCCAAGAAAGCTAAAAAAATTCGGGTTTGTATTTGCATAAAGCACTCATTCACTGAAGTCGAAGATGATGCACTGAATGTAAATAGGACGTACTGGGAGGCTACCAGGGCTACGGAAAGAAAAAAAATTCATCTCTGTGAATTGTGGTCAAATTTAGCAAATGTGTTCAAAAATGTCTTTTTCCGTGGTTACCTTGACTTTATTCGATCTAGATAAAAGTATACTTAGTAAAAACGGTTTTGATATAAAACACCAGGTAACCAAATTCATACCATAATGACTATGCAAACGTCCTGCGTAAGAGTAAAACATCAGGACGACAAGTATTTGGTCCATAAACCGTACTTTATTGCCACCTTGATTAATAGGAGTACAGATAATAGAATAAGTAAGAAAGTCTGCAAATGCGTCTATCCAGATAATGTCAATTTTGCGTGTTTCTCACAATATCATCAACACATCGTTTTCTTCGCTTGTTCTGATGACGTTCTGATGACGTTCTGATGACGATGACCGCATCAAAAGGTAAAGGCCATACGGTTTGGTGGCAACAATTCCTGTTAAATCAATTCATTCACATTCACTTTCAAATCGTTGTTTTTTAAGATATACTGTTAGATGATCGTATCGCATTAAAGTGATGTTATCGTTACCACGTACATCTAAACAGAAACTTTTTGGGAAGACTAAAAAAAAGTTTTCTAATGTCATATATGTCATGCCATAACTAAATGGAAACCAATGTAAGTGAAGTATATATTTTGGTCTTAGGACGACTGGGATAATTACGTGTTATAAAGTAGTAATTTGTTTATTCTGAAAGTTCAAGATGTACTGAAAGTTGGGAAAGCAAAAAAAAACTGTCTACTCATTTTCTGACATTTGACACCCAAAACTTAATGTGCCAATTGTGTACATGTGTTTCAAAATTTGTAACCATCTAGCTGTTTATCAAATAATTCCCCAGAAGGATTTTAATTGTCGAGAGAAAAACAAAACATCGATGCTACAACCTTATCAATGATTATACAGAATAGTCTTGAAGACGCAAAAATGGATACAGCAACCTTGAAAAAGCTAGTACAATGTAAGCAAGTACAGAATGAAATTGACATGAAACTTTATCTTAATTTGTAAGATGTGCTTAAAACTTCGGGGCTCAGACTACAGTGATTTAATGTAAAGGAAGTCAGGAAGCATACGCCTTGTTCATGATGATTTGTCACCATTCTTCAGCCAGAACAACATTGGGGGTCCATGGCGCAAAGGCAACCTACAGGGGTGAACAGTACTGTTTCAATATTAAAATAGTAAAGTGAAGTCGTCAAAATATCATGAATGAGCAACTTTTAGCATTTAGCATTGATAACTTCACACCAAATATAGAAATGCTCATAATAAACTTACAAGTATAAATTATGTTTTTGAGTTGTTGTACATCAAGTATATATGTATGTGATATTGTTTCGTCTAATTGTCACTATAAAAATGTAAGTGTGGTTTTTAGCCATAAAGATTTAGTATGTTATAATGCTCGTACGTGGTGCCAGGTCACGAGGCTTGCGCTCTACATTGGCCCGGATGTTGTTGTCGTCACCATCCTGTTTGGGGAGGATCACTCCAGCATCAGCACCATCCGGCATCATGGCCGCCAAGGCGATCAGCAGGAGAAGAAGCTTCAGGTTTCCCTTCATCTTTCACCTAATGCAAGGTAAAAAGTTATAGTTTACTTATATAAAAGCTTGTTAATTAAGGGTTGTTTTATTTGGTGGTTCTAGCAAAGGACCATGCGTTAAGGGGGCACACACCAGTTTATTTGGGGGTTCAAATGGAGGCGGCACACCCTCAAGTCTAGCGACCATCTCTTCCAGGGAATTATCCTGAAGGAAAATAACTGTATATGGGGTGAGAGGATATGCCTTCAGCTACAAGACCAACTGAGTTTCGATCCTTCAACTTCTCTAAGTTTGAAAAATTATAGGGAAAAAACATTATTTTCATGTCAAAAATGATGCACAAAATCGGGCATTTTCGCATTGGATAAAACAGATGAAGAAGATTTTTCCGGCAAGCACGACTGATACTGCCAGAAAGAGGAAAATCTAAAGACTAATCCAGCCAATTATAAAGAAAATTCTAGTACTACAGTTTTTTTAATCATCCACGGCGCGCGGCATTGCAACTTTGCTTGACACAGCGCTTCAAAGGTAAATCTAGGTCACCGACCTCTTTACATTCAGGCGTAGGGATATCGCGGAAGCAACGCGCGGACCAAAACACAATTTGCACCAAAAACACACCATTTCCTACGCTTTTCAGCCATGTAACCGTTTAATGTCATTTCGCAGGAAATACTGAGAAATGTCAACTCAAACATGGGCCCTCGGAAGCCTTTCGTTACTTTTTGGTCGCGGACTACCACGAACCCCGGTCGCGGAAGAACTGGGGTGTGCACCGTTATGACACCATATACGGGTCATTAACCTTATTATCATATAGCCTTCCCAAACTCGCAAACTACTGTATGACGTAAGATATCCCTGCCTTGGTGGGTGTGAATTCCTTTGTCGAATTTCTAAATATTTGTCCTTTGGTACATACATCTGTAAGGAGATTACAGATTGTATTTTGAAACAAAAATTTCCACAGAAAATTTTGGAAACATTGTAGTCTTGGCATGTCAAGCCTTTTCAAATTTTTAGTCTTACGTTGCTGTTTTTATGATCATTCCTCCCTGCAGGGTCTGATCTTTCCTCCATGCTATGTGCTATTCTGATTGGCTACTTTACTGTCTATCGCTTCTTCTTATCGGTTAATGAGAACAGAATCAACACCGGTTTTGATTTTGTTTAACACCTGCCTGGCTGGAATCTATGTGTAGCAGCTTCATAACCAACATGGAATGGGCCTTCTGATTGGTCCGCGGCGCCTGGCTATATGATAATAACACATCAAGCGATTGTTGAAAATATATACCTAGCAAACGTCCACAACGACGGTTAGGCATCCAGGTACAGATAAACTCGACATAAAAGTTACTCAAGCAATTTACAAAGTTTTGTTGACGGCCATACCTTTAGGCAAAATTTGTTGTCTTTCGTCAGTGACTTTATACTTCACGTTTTTATTTTATTGCCTTATGGTCAATGTGTCGCAATGTGGATATGTTACACTTCAGACAGATTTGGAGTTACTAATTGCATTACGTGTCATGATGGTAACATCAGGCCTGACGAACCTGATTTAGAAAAAAAATAGATTATTACAGTTGACATGCGGCTTTTCTTTCTCGTTGAATGCACTTCTGAAATTATTGTTTTTCTGTTAAAGTCATGGCAATCCCATTAAGCATATTCACTAATTATTCTTATTACTAGCCTTGGAATGTGGACAAGTTTTGTATTTGAAAAAAAATATGATGTAGAAAACCAGATTTACTTGAAAATATTGTCCACGTGGGGGTATATTTTTTAAAGCCGTCATTCCCAGGGGTGAGTTTGATACTGCCTTATAATATCAGACAGAAATGTTAGAGGTAGTAGGGTGCTGAGTCACCGTGGACTCACTTCTACATGAATGAGGCCAAATCGGTCCATTCCCTCAGGCCTATTGTGAGTCAAACGACTGGCATGTCAAGGTTTCACCTTTGGCATAGGTTTGGCGAGAAGCTTGCTTACGTGTCGCAGTATGGCTTTATTTTCAGTTACAGCATGACTTGGCTCAATTACGAGGTCGAGGTAAAAGCTAAATGCGATTGGTCTCATTGGAAGGTCATTCCTTTTTAAAATAAGCTAAAATTCGGAGAGAAAATAGCTTGTCATAATACCACTGGCATTCTGATTTGCCTCACTCATACGTACTACTTTGTAGTGTTGTCACGTATTTTTACACAAACTGCAGCATAGCTAGATTACAATCTCTAAGACGTTTTCGTACCACAGCCCCCACCCCACCCCCTCCATTGTACTTTGGAACATTTTGCATTTTTGAAAACTAGAAGAATTCATTCAGGGACGGCTTCTATTAGAACTCTGTCTTCCCTGGTGGCTTTACATATTACTAGGAGGCAGTAGTATTACTTTTGACATATGCGTGAAAAAAACCTTTTATGTGACTATTCAAACGCTGTTCTCAACTTCATTCCTTTACCTAGAATCTATATAGAAAATATTTCCCCACCTGTGAGACAAAATTCGCGACAACGTAAGAGGTCTTCAAATCTGTAGTGCTGATCAGAGTCCCGCCCTGTCTCTAAAAGCCGTCTAACCGGTCCAACCGTCAGTACTTTGCGACAAGTGTCAAAGGTAACAACCACTGACGTCAACAGTGTTCGGCCTTTGGGATTTCGATAGTTAAGGACCACAAGGTCACTGATATTGACGCAAAAAACTATAGTAGAGTGCCGTTTTCAAGCTGGACAAACTAATATGTTGAAATCGAGTATAACCTACAAAATAAGTAAAAATAACAAAACAATATCGTTTTGGAAAAAAAAGACCTCTTTAAAGTGGGGCCATGCGGAGCCCTGCGGAATTGCAGTCGACTCACCAAGACAGTCAGCTGTTAAGGTTATGCGTATTGAATGATACATAGAATTGGCAAACATCATGGTTTTATACATACACTCAAGTGATTGGGTATAAAACAAGGTCCTTTTTTATAAAATAAGTTAAAATTCAGAAAGAAAAGAGCTTGCTATTAAACTACTGGCATTATGTTTTGACTCGCTCACGTACTACTTTGTAGTATGGTCACGTACTTTCACACAAACTACAGCATAGCTAGAATACGGTGGCTATGACTTAGCCCACTAATGTATGCCTCGCCTTGAAACCTTTTCGCATCCCCCCACCCATTACACTGCCCCGAAAACATTTTAGTAACTTTTTTCAGTCAGAAAAGCCTCTTGTTAGAACTCTGTCTGCCCAGGTCGTTTTACATATCATTAGGAGAGAGCAGTAATACTTTCTCCGCATGGGTGTCAAAACGTTTTATGTAACTTTTCAAACCCTTTTCACAGCGAAAAAAGACAGCCTCCTTTCTTCACATAGAATTCATACAGTAAATATTTGCCCACCTGTGAGACAAAAATGTCGACAAGGTTAGAGATCTTCAAGCTTGTAGTGCTGTTTAGAGTCCCACCCTGTCTGTAAAAGCTGTCTAACCGGTCCACCCGTCCCTTCACGTGACTTTTTGACAAGTGTCAAAGTTAACCACTGACGTAAACGTTACAGTAACAGCACACAGTTTTCGGTCTATGAGATTTTGATAGTTACCGACAACAAGGTGACTGATATCGACGAAAAAAAAATATAATGCATTTTTAAATTAGACAAACTGGACAAAAATTACCGGTTTGAAAAACGATTACGCCATATTTTAAGTGGGGTCATGCGGGCACTGCGGAATTGCAACCGACTGACAGACGCAGTAAGCTGTAAAGGTGTATTGATACACAGAATGGACAAACATTGTTATCTTATACATACTATCTGAAAGTCGGCACATTATGCTTTTATATAAGTTGATGCCCCTACTGCCTTTCACGTAAGAGTGTTTACAGACGCATCCAGATTTCGACCGCACTTCTTTTTACCCCTACATCATAGACATTGGGGTCGCGGAAAAATACTGTGTTCTGCGACCTTACCGCAATGAGGTAAGCTGGCGGACCGATAGTTGCAGCCCGCTGACGGGTCATAAATCCCAGCCAGAGATTGGGTAAACAGAGGTCAATGCAAGGTCACATACAACGACTTGTGGAAAGATGACTATCACTTGTCTGCTTATATGTAGATAAGGTCCTTGAGATTATTGATGGATCGAGAACAAACATGTGATATGTAACTTTCGTAAAAATAAGATAAAAAGCTTTTTAATTGACTATATTAGACAAAAAAGCATACGAAAGACGAAAAGATCTTTTACCCTTAGAGTAATATTTAGTGACAATAGGAAAAACAAGATGAACTAGAAAGGCTCGAAATTCGGTATACTAGTATTTACCTATCCCGCTCTTAATGCGACAGTGGACTTGTCCAAATCACCCCTGCGCTTTTAACAGTATATTCTCCCCAAAAGTAAACAAATGTGAATTAATTACGGTCCAAAACAGGGCGTACCGAAGAAGCCACTTATAGAGGAATGTACTCTTCCACAGGAGCTCCTATGCTTGACTTATTGGTTATTGTAATCGCCAGTTCCTATTTTTCCAAAAGAGAAAAAAATAAATATTGTGAAGCCATTTAACTATTTCCAGTACGATAACTAGCTAGGTCTAAGTACTGTTATAATCTCCTTATGATGTGAGTAGATTATAGTATATAGTAGAATATTGCGATAAACCTTATTTTATTAAAAAAGCACAAGTTTCGATAATTTTAAACAAGCAGGTGCTTGTGTAAATTGTTTGTCTTCTTCAAGCTGAAAACTTCATCTTCTTTTAGTATTGTTTGAGCCCTTATCTTTATTCTAGACGTTTTTTTTTATTTTTAAAAGAAATTTAACGCGCCTGAAGTCAGATGTCACTTAGTTGCACTAAGTCTAGCAATTATATTTTATGAACTATAAAGGCCGCGGCATTTGCTCGTGAGCAAATACGGTAAATTTCAATACATCCGATCCCAATGCAAAAATGCTCTCTTCCACATTACCCTTTTGCAGAAATTGACCTATCCCCAAACATCATGACACTGCAAGTGGTTTTTAAAAAGCCCCACACTCCTCAGGACATGACTGGACTCTTCCGGAACACCCCTACCTATGCAAAATGTATGTGTGTTTATTTATTTGTGTGACTGCACATTTGTATAGGTTCATCACAGAGGAATTTTGCAAGTCCATTTGTCTGATAGTATTCTGGATTGTAAAATAGTTCTTTCGGATCGAAAGCGTCACCTAGCATCATTTACCACAACTGCAAATTATTTCGTCATGCCCAATGACTATTGTTAGTCTTTCAATGTTATTTTTTAATCTTTAATACGATAAATCAAACCACACACAAGAAAATTGTAGAAACGAAACGTTATTATTTTCCATACAAATCATTTAACATCGAGGACAGTAAATGTTGTATTGAAGCTATCCAAAATATGACACCTGAATCACTATCACAATGAGTTCATACGGATTTTCACGATAACCCCTGTTTTAGAACATCAGGATTCCCTGTATGGATCAAAATTGCTCCCATCAGTTCAAGGCGCTATTGCAGGAAAATCAAAGATAGCTGCCAGAACAATAAGAATCGCTAGGGGGCATCAATGACACGTGCCGACACAAACACACGCAAAAAAACGAATTTACTCTGGAAGAAGTCGCACATACTCTATTGATTCAGTTAAAATTAGAATAGAGTGAAACCTAAATGTTTTGAGAGAAAAATATTACAGTAATCTATTTATGGAGAGACCCAGGCTTTGAAATACGTGTCATTTTTTTCACCAAATGAAATGAAGTAATAAGACTTGTTTCGAATTTTCATAGAAACAAGTCTTATTACTGAATAGACGGAGAACCGGGAAGATTTTAAAGTCATAAAGGATTGTGGTGAGGGAAGTTGTATCTTATTACATATATTGATGAATGCACTGATTTCCATGGACTTTTCTTAGCATACGAGGTATCAAGTGCACATGCAACGACAAAGATGTAGCATTAGTTCTTACCGCTAACCTGTCCCTTGACCGGGGGTGGTCGTGGGGGCGCTTTATATTTAGTTATATTATAGGAGTAAGATAGCAGCACTGTACTCAAGTGTAAGCTTAAATTTTATTGACCAAAGCACCATGTTGAAATACATTCTAGCCGAACACATGTCAAATTATTTAGGGGCACTAACCGATATAATTTGTACAGAACATATAAGCTCATTTTATGTTACATAAACTATTGCCTACGGTGTGTGAAGTTCTACCTTCATCAGAGAAAATAATTAACTTAAATTGTATGTTCCAGGTGAAAATTATTTCCATCTAAAACAAGATTGATAGTACTTGTATTTAAAGAAAAAAATTGTATGAAGACCAAGGCATTTCAAACTATTATATGACTTATTTTCATTTCTATGCTAACTAAAGCTAGTTTGTATAACAAAAACTATCGCCTCCTTGGCTTTATCAGACCACTATAGATTCCTCAAAACTATCCAACTATGAAAACAAATTTCTTCTCAATGCTATTCTAAAAGTTGCGACCAGTTAGTGATACATTTACAAAAAACTTCATAGCAGAACAACAATTTTTAAGCCAAGTGGAGCGTACTTACGTAGAGCCTTTACATATAAAGCGTAAACATGACATATAACGTTATGAGGGTAAAGTCTTGGTGGAATCGCCAATTCTTTCGGTTATACCCCTGTCACATTATCCACGATCTTGAGGCGTATGTCGATGGAAGATTGGCGATATTTAAGATAGACAGAGGGATGCGCGTATTGTTCACCTAAAAACCGTCCTTGTACCTTGTACAATTGTTGTGCTATGAATTTATTATTATAAGCGAGGCTCGAGAATCTTCGTCTGATCGATTTTCGCCAAATGTGACAGGGGTATAAAGTTCTAGATAGGATTCTTTGTCGATTGAGATCTCTGTCAGGATCTCCGCCGCTAAAACTGGAGATTCTACTGGTAGAAATCCCAAACGGAACTTATATATTCAAACCTATTGAACCCGCTTAAAATTCATACCATACGTTACTTTTCTAACCCCAGGTCTAACATTGTTATTTTTAGGTTTGTGGTACCTTAATCGCACAAGTTTTGAGGCTTAAGGTAAATATAATGTAGTCATTGTATTTGTATACATATACTTTAATTGTTGTGAGTGTTCATATGTCTTTTAAGATGAGCTGGCGTAACAAACTGCTTGTCACACTCCTCGCACTTGTACGGCTTCTCACCCGTGTGAGTGCGAATGTGTGCCTTCAAATAGGACGGTGAAGAGAACTGCTTTTCACATTCTTCACACTTGTACAGCTTCTCACCCGGGTGAGTGCGCATGTGTACCTTCAGGTCGGACAGCGAAACGAACTGTTTGTCACATTCTTCACAGTGGTGAGGCTTCTCACCTGTGTGAGCCCGCATAATATGTGTCTTCAGGGTCGACGAACTAGTGAACTGTGTACCACACCGCTCACAACTGTAAGGTTTCTCACCCGTGTGGGTTCGCATATGTGCCTTCAGATGGGACATCGAAGTGAACTGCTTGCTACACTCCTCACACGTGTACGGCTTCTCACCCGTGTGAGTGCGCATATGCAACTTCAGGCTGGACCGCGTAGCGAACCGTTTATCACACTCCTCACAATTGTACGGCTTCTCACCCGTGTGAGTGCTCATGTGGAACTTCAGTTGACTCAAGGTAACGAACTGCTTGCTACACTCCTCACATTTGTATGGTTTCTCGCCTGTGTGTACCCGTGTATGTACAAGTAGGCCCTCTAAGGTAGTGGACTGCTTTCCGCACTCCTCACATGTATAAGGCTTCTCACCGGTGTGAGTCCGCATGTGAACCTTCAAATGACTCGACTGACGAAAACGCTTCTTGCACTTGTCACACTGATACGGTTTTGCGCCCGAGTGAGTCGCCATATGCGTCTTCAAGTGAGGACGCTGACTAAACTGATTGCCGCATACTTCACATTTGAACGGTTTTTCTCCATTGTGATTTCTGACGTGTATCTTTAGGGAATCAATGTGAGCAAAGCGTTTCTTGCATATCTCACACTGGTACGGTTTTTCACCGGTGTGAGTCCGCATATGTGTCTTTAGATTGGTTATCGTGTTGAATTGCCGGTCGCACTCCTCACACTTGTAGGGCGTCTCGCCAGTGTGAGTACGCATGTGTCTCTGTAGGCCACCACTCTGACGGAACGTCTTGCCGCACTCCTCACACCTGTAGGATTTTTCACCGGTATGAGTTTTCATGTGTTTCGTCAGATAATTCCGTTTACCGAACTCCCTGTCACACTCGTTGCACTTGTGTGTCCGTGGAGTAGCGCTTCCATTACCAACCTTTTCCCTTCCTGGTGTCCGGTGGAGAACTTTTGCTGTTTCCATGTTCATTAGCCCCTGTGATTTGTACCTGCAGAAATGATACAAGTAGTTACTAATTTGTGTACTCAGGGCTCATTAAAAACCGTCCTAGTGGCAATATTTTTGTTTCCAGGTAAATAAAAATGAAATAAAACTCAAGATTGCTAATTTGCGATGGTAATCCTGAATTCCCCAGTTAGATTGTTTTAGCCAACAAAATATGTCATATTACATCATAACGTTACCAAAACTACATACGTCATCATACACCTAATAGAACTAATTACATCCGGGGCTCTAAAGAGTTTCTTTAGATGAAAATACCAATTAACCATTTGTCAATCTTGCAGAACGTGATCAGACATCTAGGAGGGAGGGGCGGGGTAACGGATTCAAAAGTATGTCCCGTTCAAACATTTAACCTTAAAAATCGAGTTTCACGGTTTCACCAACCATGTGCGATAACATGCATTTGGGTAATGTGCCAAATATAAAAGCCCTTATACAAAATATTATGCAATGACATTTTATGCAGATCGTCCGATCCCGACGGAACATTCATGTATTATATTAGCAGGGCTCGAAATACCACCTGTATAATTATGCGGGTATAATTGGAGCTGTGCAGGTATTTCTGGTGTCTACCTGCACCTAACCTGCATTGGTCCATCTACTGGGCTTATATATACATGTTTCATGATGTGGTCTTTACTTACTGCATTGACTTATCAACTATGGAGTATGACAGAAATGATGGCGATGGTGTCTGAACAGATTTTAATATGATCAATACTTCCTAAATTCTGAGCGGTACAGGTGAAAGTTGTCTGGTGCAGGTAATTTGCAATGTTACCTGCAAAAAATGTATTTCGAGCCCTGATCAGAAATTGTCAAAATTGAACTGTTCAAAAATTATGACTGTTCAATTTTAACATATTGCCCATATTTCACCGCGCATGCATTGTATGTTGGAACCTTGAACCGCCATATTCTGTCAGCAATTATTACATCTATTAAGACCAGAGCTTATTGCACGTAGAGTTGCAAAAGCGTGTTTCGAGAAGTATCTACAACAAAAAAATGACCTTCGAACGTGAATAGAATTATGAAAATTACTATCAAATATTCATTAGTTTTTTGGCAAACAAAGGGACGGGGTTCTTTAGTTTCCAGGGTTTGTGTTGTCTTCATTTTTCTAATCACGGTAAATGTTTCTGTAAGTAAATCTGAAGAACAAATTGACTAATTTGAACAACGAATTTTTGTCACAGAAAAATGTCTAACTCGGAAGACTGCGTGGCTTTTCGGATTCAAAACAATAGATATAGACAGAGGCATTCAAGTGCCTGGGGTAGCTGTCCAACTCTCACATTACAGAAAACAGTTGGGAATTTCAGTAAAACAAAATAAGGGATTCTAGGTTTCGGGGAGAGCGT
The DNA here is from genome assembly GCF_000003815.2 of Branchiostoma floridae. Classification (NCBI taxonomy): domain Eukaryota; kingdom Metazoa; phylum Chordata; class Leptocardii; order Amphioxiformes; family Branchiostomatidae; genus Branchiostoma; species Branchiostoma floridae. Next base: position 102,125 of record NW_023365802.1, read on the forward strand.
AGCAAGTTCAGGTATGGTGTAAGTCAACAAAGCGATACCATCAGCTAAAACTATACAAGGGTGATCAGCAGATTAATATTACGGCTACATCAATGTGCTACGGGGCCTCAGTATCACGTTAGTTGTATTTATCTTGTATTGTCAAATCTAGGTCTCCGCTTATAGAATTCTTTTGTTGTAGCCATGACGGGAAACCTTTGTACCAAAAAAGCGTTTGCTATTCACAACCTGCATACCGAGGAAACCTATACACAATGACCTGGAAACACGTCTTTTGCATAATAATGACCATCGGAATTGACATCTGTCGCGCTTCTGAATACATCCAGCAAGGACATTATATACAACTCCCTTGCTTCCAGACAGAAAAAAAAGACATTCTTCATTTAGATAGATAAGCATTTCACACAGTCAAGTTTCATTAAATGTTGCTAAATTTTGAAAGGTTACACTATGTCCTAAAACACAAGAAAGTAGTCTAAGGTTTGAGAAATTTGAGCATAGGCAAAACAAAAGAGGCAAAATCCAATTGTGTATCTTTTCCACGACTCCAAATCTTTTAAAAGCACATTCCTGACAAGAATCAATGCGTTAATCTACTAGTCATAACCAATACTCTCCTAACACAGGATATAGGACATTTTTTTTACACATTCAACAAGTAGGTACTTACTCGGGTACTGGTAGTGTAAAAGAAGTCTCCTGTATCATATATTCTACAAACCCAATTGAAATCATTTTCGGAAATATCCTAATATAGCTAATGCAGGCTTTTCATTTGACGTCATCTGCGCCATGTTGCATTACAGTGTTCGTCTGTAAAACACACGAAGATGGCAGTGCTTAAGCCATATATTCGCCAACATTGTCTCCAGGAGATTTAAATTATAATTATCGTGACGTAAATGCGAAGCCTGTATAGGTAAAACTTTGACGTATTCAAAAGCACTCATGCTGGTCGGGGGTATGTTGCCTGGTAAAACTCGTACATCGTGTGCAAAACATAACAATGTACGTGCTGTCTTGCGCTAACAGAGTAAAATTTGTCTGCGTTCTAAAGAGGTAATACGACACACTAGACGTTAAAGGGAACTTCACCTTACCTTCTGAATATCAGCGATGACGACGACCTCCCTGTCCCTGTCTGAAAAGAGAGTCCACACACAGCTAGGGTCGGAGCTTGTACCAAGCGAATCCTCGGTCACCGTTTCGTAGAACCCGGATTAAATACCGTGACCAATCAGGGCTCGCCTCTCAGACAACCATGCCACATGTCCACCAATACTGAATGCAGACTACAATGAGATCAGACAAAATACGCCATTGGTGTAGGGAACATTTCAGTATTTAGAGTGCCTATTCTTAACAATGGGAATCATGTCAGAAAGATGCTCGTGTCAAAAATCACCTACCTGAGTTTTAGAACATGAAAAACTCACATTGGCACGGTTGTCCGGCCTCTCAAGTATAATTTGACGACAAAACAAGGAAAAATTCCGGCAGAATGATACGGTTTCAAAACATAGGTGGTGACCTTTTCATCCATTTTCACTGCCTTTAAACAACACCAAAACACCAAACTTCTAAAGCCCTCTGCAACCACAAATGTTGCTGAAAATCTCAACACAATCTAGCGGTTACGACCATTACCTGTATTATACACCTTCAAAATCCAAACATATCCCAAGAAAAACATTTCTACAGGCACTTTTGCCAAGGATACCTAATCATGCAGGCTGAAAGAAGGCCATCTGCGCGTTTCTGGAAATACTAAAATTTGCCCTGTAAGATACGACACATACAGACACATGAAAAAACACACTTAGATCTAATGTACGGTTCATATTCGTTAGTTAAAGTAATTTCTGTTCCTTACCGCGACTGTTTCAGACACTGGGTTAAGGGTAGCCTATCATAATCTCACAGTGGCAAGCTGACTCCTTTTGCCAGCTATACTCCTTAGCCACCCTTCATACTATCTAATACCACTGGTGACTCTACCTGGATAATACCAAGGTACCGATCTACTGAATATCTCTCGCTTAAGTTTAAACACAGCCTGTATCGAACAAGCTGGTACGTTAAAGGGACAATTTCTCTAACAACATGTGATAGAAATACATGGAAATTCGATTAACAAAAAGAGAGGTAGTAGACTTGCTTAATAAACAATACACATAACAGTTCTCCTGGCAGCATTACAATGATGAATCTTACAAATAGCAAAGTTTGTAAACAAAATGTTAAAATAATGGTTCATTGATGAAATTATATCTATAGTTTAAAGTTAAAATACGATTTTAAGGAAGTCTTACGAATGTGTTGTTTTGGCGGGGCATTAACCCTATTATCCTGGTCAATCGTGGATGGGGGGTGGGGGGTGGAGGTATTGAGGCCGGCTTCTTCTAAGTCCTATGATTCTTAAACGACTTTTCATATAATTACCACATTTTTAGGAAATGATATAGATATATTATCTGACAATTCTAAAACATTTGAAGCTATTATGACATAATATGTCGCGTTTAGGACAGCATCATTTTTATAGCATTGGCTGGAACCATGAAAAGGGTACTTCCAGAAAACTTCACGGTATGCTACAGAATGTATCAGCAAGTACAGATAAAATAATAATATTCGTTACGACTTGTGTTGCCAATAGCAACATCAATGACGTCAAAATGACGCCATGCATATGTTATATACTTGTTGAGCTCCACCATGTTATATCCACCAAAATAAATATTTTAAAATACATTTTTGCAACAAATAATCGCAAAAGACAATGGAAATAGACTGAAACATTGCATTTTGACCAATGACGTCGTCCAAATAGCATAATTTATGTGTATTCAATTTTGAAATATAATCTAGATAACATAAGATGATGTAACAAAATAGCAGTAATATAGCAAATAAACGTGAAAAATTCATTGTCAGAACCGAAATTAGCGATTTTTTTTAAAAATTGCCTGTAAACAAACGGTTTAATGGCAACTCGAAAAAAACGAAAAAGTTTTACACTTTTTTAAAATCGTTGTCAACTAAATTCTAGGAATACACACCAAATTTCGTGGCTCTAGCGTAACCCAGTCTTGCATTATATGACATGGAAGTTGGGACGGGAATCAAAAGCACCCACCTCCTGCCTGAATAGGGTTAAGTTAAATGTTCAAAGACTTCAGCTATTCTAAGGCTTAGGATTTAGATATATGTCTTATAAAAACAACAGACATGTAAAAACGAGTTCGTAAGACACCATAAAGTGGCAATAATAGTGTCACTGAAAGTTCAGCTAATGTTCATTTATCAAGCGTTTCCACAATGGCCGGGATAGCGCTTGTCCTGAAGCACTTTGACTCAGAAGGCTGCTGGTGCTGACCTGGGTTGCTTAGGTTTCTTCCGTGCTGTTCACATTGGTAATAGGCTTTGTCTAGACAAAATAGATGGTGTTGCAGCAGTTAAAATATCAATTTAAGAACTTCTCAGGCATATCGCTACCTACAGGTATACCACTGCTAAGCGTTAGCAAATGGCCCGTCCCTTATAACGATTCCTTTTTTTGTATAAATTTTTAAAGGGAGGCTAAGTTTGCACAGATATTTCTAATTACTAAGCATGTCAACTCTGCCTAACATACGTCATCAACAAGGGTATTTAACTCCCTTTGCTTAAATAATTGGCTTGTAATTTTTTGTATGTTGGTAGCTGAAGTGCAAAAGGAACTACTCTTACAAATGAAAAAGGAAACAATTGCGTCTTCTGCAGTTTAATCAGTTACATGCAAGTTATATGGTAAAATATTTCTAATCATATACTAAAAAAATTGTGTGTACTCGAGATTATGCCTTCCATTATAAACACTACAAGCTTGAGGCAAGCATTCTGGCAATCTATCGTATACTGCGAGGGCGCGAAGAAATTTTGCCTTTGTGATGTAATGTACTAGTGGCCATTTTGGTTTAGCAAATTAAAAAATGCACAGATATTGTAAATTATTCATCGAATTTGACTTTGGCAATACGTTAACATATATTTTTCGACTTGTTTTCGTTTTTAGATATTGCAATTCAAAGTGTATATATTATATAACGTTACAGTTTAGTCGAAAACATATTTTCTAGAACAGATGGATATCGTGTCACCAAAAAATTGAATCAGCATGACCCAAGGTGGCAACGAAGCTTCAAGGTGTCTAAAGGGCATGATACAATAGGTATGTGTAGAAACTTTATATATGGCTTGTCTGTGAACAGTCCAGCTCCTTCACGCCAACACAGATTGATCTGATATTTAGTATGTGGGTAGTTCTTGAGAAGGAGATAAAACGTACGAGGTGTTTTTTCGTCTAGTGGCTTCTGACGGTTTTGCAGGGGATGTTTGTACCTGAAAAATAGTGTTTAGTGTGCTAAGTGTGGCGATTACGCAATAGTGGTTTATATTTAGGAGTTACGTCATTCTGCGTCGGTTGGAGTTTTGCATGGCCCCGTCCCCACAGGAAGTGACCCCAAAGGTCATAGTTGCGCAATAGAGGACAGCACGACTTATATATACCAGACGATTACAAGACAATGGTACTACAGGGACAGTACATTGTACATGATGGGGTGTAAACGTTTCCTATAAGATTTGATAATCTGTAGATTAAGGGCAAAGAATAAGGGCAATGATGATATTGTTTACAGGGGCCTATATTATACGTTTTAAAAGGGTTGTACATGTAACAGTTACTACCGGTACAATACATTGTTGAACAAAGCAGGGTTTGTTTTTCACAGTAACTTGTAGTCATTGATGAGATTGTTTATAGGGATTGTACATTAGACATATGGGATACACAATGTAGTGGACTGCATGTTACATCATCATTGTTGCAACCATTGATACATTTGCTTCCGGTGGTGGTTTTGTTATCCTACCTGCTGAAATCGGACAAATTTCTTGTTGGATAAGCATTTGGTCTCTCTTCCAAGGAAGAAATTATGCATCCTGTATGTTATCCCGGACAGAAAAAAGTGTCGCGAGGCGTATAGTCCTATTGACTGACAAACCCCGTGCGGGCGGATAAAGCGTTCCCGCCAAGGCAGGACTTGTGCCAGCTGGACTGATTTCACCGGGCGACGCGCGGCTTGTCATGGTCGTCAGTAGGGCTCCCATAACCTGGCTAAATGGTTGGAAATTACCCACTCTACCCGAGAAAAGTCATACTAGGACAAATACATGGCATGCGATGTACATCTCAAAGTTGAAATTTTATCACTAACCATTTGGTTTTTATGTC
>NW_023365802.1:107652-111332 GCF_000003815.2 Branchiostoma floridae
CGATTAATTAAAGGTGGGTAAAGATGGTTCACAAGTGCCAAGTAGCATAATCCCGCCATTTGTACTGATATGTGGCGAGAACGTTTGGGCACGGGGTCATGTCAGAATTTCAATAAGTTCCAAGTCGCAAGCCCAAAATGGAAGTTATACGTTTATGTCTTGTTTTCGCAGCGATGTAATGTAGAGTATATAGGTCACAAGTGGTAATTAACATAAGCGCGTCATTTGTACTGATATGTCGCGAGAACGATTAGGTGAGAGACACGCACGGGGTCATGTCAAAAGTTCAATGAGTCACAAGTCGCAAGCCCGGATGGATACTATCCAGGATAGTTATACTTTGATGTCTTGATTTCTCTGCAATTTAATCTAGGGTGTCGCAAGTGCTAGTTAGCAGATTCATGTCAGTTGTACCGATAGGTTATCTAAACGATTGGGTAAGAGACAAGGGGTCATCTGAAAAGTTCCATGAGTTCCAAGTCGCAAGCCCAAAATGGAAGTTATACTTTTATGTACCTGAGGAGGAGCATTCCGTGACGACACCAGCCATCACATTTTGAAGGTGTTCGCTGGGGATGTGAAGATCATTTATGTGGATCTCACCAATGACGGCGTTGATGTGGTCAACGTTATTGTTTTATGTGTTATCTTATTGATATTTTGATGCAACCGTCGATTTTAGCCCAGTCAATATAAGTCTTTATCTTTAAAAGACCATGAAAGGTATTTTCTTTGTCCATGGAAATGAATGGACAGGGACAGTTTGTGTCATGTGCACAGACAAGAAAGGATGGATGATAGAATACTTTTAAAATACAGCCTACTGCCTAAATCCTTTTTTTCGGCGCACCTCACCAAACACATCAAAATCCACGTATAATTCCAACAACATAAACACTGTTAAGCTAGCCAATGACACGTCTACAAATAAACCCTGCACCACCGCACCATCACCCATTTCACGAAGGTTGAGTTCTCCGAACGCTTGTTTTAATTAGGATAGGCCGATTGAGAAGCACTTACTTCATGATGAAGCTCTTCAAATAAATACACTTTAAGCCTTCAAAGATGTTGTCCTCCGACTTGTACCAAAGATCCTCCTCCTTTAAAGCTGAGCAGTGAGTTCTCTGAGAGCGGCCTTTGAAGTCATCGTGATGAGAGATTTATTAATCTTGAGTTTTGAACGATGCATAGCAACAAGAATGACTACAAGCTTTGTTCCCTTCTCTTAGTCACTCTTACGTAGAAATGAGACTTTTCAACATGACCTTGATCACGTTTGTAATTTGTGTGCAATGATTACATATACTTGAACTGCTGCTAGGGGAGCACTGGAAAGAATATCAGTGAATCATTATGTAACGTTTAAAAAAATACAACAGTGGTATTGTGATGCACGAGTTGGAATTAAGCTGAAAAAAGTTGTTTATAGTATACTTTTTTGTGGTGAAATATCTGAGGTTTCAGCGCAGTATTTTACATGTATGTTTCTTTAAGTCTTATTATTTTTTTAACAAGCGTGCCATTCAGAACTATTAACACCAAAATGCAACAACTTATATAGTACTACTTTGAATTTGAATAAAACAACTATCAAGAGTTTGCTCAAAATAACAGTTGTGGTAACTCCTCCTGGCATCACCAGGGTTTCTGAACTAATTTATGTACCTGTTATTTTTCTAGACTGACCATTGGCGTATTTCCGGCTTTAGGTAATACAATTATGGCCTTAGCCTTCTAGAATGGAACGATAATGTAGCTTGCATTTGGTTAGACTGCAGTCAGAGGCAACATTGTTTCTCTCACCATGCTTTAAAGCTTTTACCTCCATGAGAAATGGAGGTATAGTTTTTTACTCGACATGGACTGTTCGTGTGTGTGTGTGGAATGGAGAATAAGGCTCCTAACACTAGTTACCACGCTTGCGTGGGTAAAGGAACTATGGGTAAAATGTTTAAGTTGAAGGCCCTCGATAAAACATTTAATATTTATTACATTCGAATAAATTTTTCACGCTGAACCAGTCTGTTATCTCCCAGGTTGTTACGGTGCAGACCGTGTGGAGAGTTTTTTTCCAGGCGTCCACAGCTGACATCAAGGGGGGGGGGGGGGGGGGGGTTGATCCGCACCCCGCAGAGGCACGGAACGGACGGCAGGGGAGGGGCATGTCGGGTAACTATTATCACTATAGCATTTAAAGGGGGTGACTACACATGTACAATGTTTCCAAGTAATACATGTATTGTTGTATCCAACTTTCGTCATTATCTAATTTTCGTACTATGCCGCATACTGGATATCAAGAAAACGACCTGAGCAGGAGGACGCGTCCTGGATATCCAGAAAACGGCCCAAACAGGACGTTTCCTGGATAAACAACGGTATTTATGCAGAACGTGTACGTGGGGGTGGAGCTTCCTGTTTTCGAGGGAGGAGACTATGTGGCATGTTATTTTCGTGAAGAAGGCCGCCATCTTTGTATCCCCCCGCAAGAGGTTTATGTAGAATATATTCTGTCAGCTCCTGCTGTTACAGAACTGAATTAAGAATGTTCATAATGATACTTTTATGTTAACATGTTACTTATTATACGTATCAGGCCAAAAATGCTTTTTGCGTAATCAATTAACAAATGGCAGTCAAGATGGGATAAAGTCAATGTTGTTTTCCGTGTAGAGACACATTCTAGTTACGTGTTAATAGCATTCAGATGGCGTCCCTTTGTCATGCCCGGTCCACATCCTGGATATCTAGAAAACGGCCTGAACAGGAGGACGCATCCTGGATATCCAGAGAACGGCCCATGCAGCCCTGGCCGCATCCTGGATATCCAGGAAACGCGAATTTATTCACATGTTACATATCAGGCCCAAAATGTCTTTTGCGTACAAAATGGCAGTAAAGGTGGGATTAAGTCTAATTTGTTTTTCGTGTACCGTTCTAGTTACGTGTTAATAGCATCCAGATGGCGCTCTTATCATGGGGAGGGCAGCGGTCACTTCCGGGTTTTAATCTCTCGCAACTAGAGTCTGTCGAGGTCTCACGAGGTCGATCCAAATATGGAAAAATGAGCATGCATAACTGTTTTCTGTCCTGTCAATCACCATGATTGACGGCACCGGAAATACGAATCCTGGATATCTAGTTTACGTACGTTTTTGTACGATTCCTGGAGCCGACGAAATCTAGATGTAGCATGTGTTACTTTTACGGGGAAGTTGAGGAAAAAAATATTTAATTATCTCAAGAATCAAAACTTCAAGTCATACAAACTAGTATACTCTGTCGACTGTCATCAAACACATTTGCAAGAATTTGTACACGGCTTGTCTGTAAATAGACCACCCCATAATCAGAGCCCTTGGATTGGTCATCTGACGATACCATGGGGTATGGTGTCATGTGGATACAAAACTCCGAGAAGGAGAAAGGCAATTTTTTACAGCGGATTTCAACAACTTCAGGATCTTTCCAACAGTAGCCACTCCAAACCTGACCAGATCTAACATATCTCATATACCCCTCTAACGCACAAAGTATGAAACACATTCGTCCAGCCGTTCTTGTGTTATCTTGTTCACACCCATACAAAGGCACACGCACAGACACACACACACACACACACACACACACACACACACACACACATGCGCACAAACAGACACAAACACACACACACG
>NW_023365802.1:113154-117721 GCF_000003815.2 Branchiostoma floridae
GTATTCTGTACCTACGGGACGGAAATCGTGTAACCGTGGCCGAGTTGGACAGGTGACCGCTGTATACTATATCGTAATGCTTAGGTCAATGGGAAAACCCCAAGGGAGCGACAAAAAGTGACCGCAATGGCCTGGTTGCCGCTATGCAAGTGTGGTCGCTAATGTAGGTTTGACTGTAGCAGTGGACTGGACTTCTGCATGGCCTAAGGGCTTTAAAATTTAATATTATTTAATAAAATGACAAAGATTGGCACCTTCCAAGTGGAAAGGACTTAGACCATATGTAACTTTAACATATTTTGTACTTTAATTCTACCAAAACAGATGAACTTTCATGCTAAGATATTTTGTACTTGCAGGGTTATTTCACTGGCCTGAATCTTGGAGTATCTCGGGTCGCCACGGAATATGTTCTAATTGTAGATGGCGACCAGTACTTTACCAGAAAGACCAACTGAAGGAATTAGTGTCCATGTTGGACCACACGAACTATCACTTGGTGATTTTTTTTTGCCACAACCTGCGGATCGCTAGGGGGTGTTGTTGTTTCACTTTTTTACCATGCATCGTGCGAAGTTAGCGGAAAGGGACCAGTGTTCTTAAACACACACACACACACACACACACACACACACACACACATACACACACACACACAAACACACACACACACACACACACACACACACACACACACACACACATACACACATACACATACACGAACGCATATACCCTAAAAGAATTACTTAACTTCCTTGGTATGAAATCGAAGTGACTATGCACATATGGCGATATGGTAAACAGAATACAATCAATGTATGACTTTGTTTCCTTGTTTGTTTGTTTGTAAAATAGAGCACATGGTCTTTTATGACCACTAGGTTGGATGTTCGGTGGAAAACCCAGGACACAGCTGTTAAGCTGAATCTTGATCCCTCTTTCAGGGAAATATGACACATAAACAAGCTGACACACACATCCACAGAACAACGTGTGGATTCAGGAACCTGCCTCTACATTCCAGACTGGACCGTTCCATTCGTCCGGGGAGGGGGGAAACTAGGCTATTCTAACCTACGTAATCTAACAACACTCTCGGCAGTACCTACCGTATCCTCGGGAACGCCACACACGCGTGTCTGGAAAGTCAGCGGCAGGTCTATCATCAGGTACAGGGGTATCCAGGTACGTCAAAACAGAACTGTCATCCGGGGTTATGCCAAAATCTAATATTGAAAAATGAATTACTGGAGATATCAAACATGTCTAGCAATAATAATTTGTAATATTTTAGAAATGCCTTTTGGCAATGAAGCTGACTGATTGACCTATCCAATAATTAGTAGCAATTTAATATTTTTCCTACATTAGCCTTTTTAGCTGCTGTGCTATTAGATGTTTGTTCTCTATCAAACATGTTTAGCATATTTTATTCTGCATATATCATTGCCTGTCCGTTATTATTGTGGCTTACTCTAAAGCAGCTATTTTGTTATCTTTTTTAGATTTCCCTTTTAGTTATGTTTACCTTCACAGAACGTACACATATTGTTTTTGCTCAGACGTTCTTTTTTTCCGCACACCTCAAAAACCTGAATATCTCCGAAAGTAGAGCTTGGATTAACTTGAAAGCTACAGTCATCTGGTAGGCATGTACATAAGGCACTGCACTGTGGTCATTCGGGCCCACATAGACCCAAAATAATGATTTTATAGGGCAAAAATCGGTGAAAAAAATAGCAATTTAAGCACAAAATCGAACTTTAGAACACCTCTGGAACCTTGGAACGCTGTTCGAAACGAGGTCAACGACCGCCGCAGCTATCGAACACCCCGCCGCGCCAGCAGAATGAAATATAATACCCCCAAAGTATCGAAATGTGTGCAGGGATAGGTCACTACGTAATTGTATGAAATATATCAAGTCAATGTTAACGTTAAGTGTTTGTTTTGATATCATTTTTGATTTTGTTTAAGTTTAGTAACCTGAACGAGCCAGTTTTACCTTATCTCAAAGCTATACAAACATTGATATGATTCTATGTTGTGTTCGAGTTACCTCAAATCGAGAACGCACACGGTGTGTCGTACATTGTATGCCAGCACTAGTCTTTTGATTCAACTGTTTTTACAAGGTTGCATGCTCACGCAATAATTTGTGAACAAACGCATACCGTCGACAGAGAGAATACGGATTGGTGTATAGTTAACCAAATTTTGAGTGAACAAGAAAAATTGAGCACAAAAAACATGCTCTACATTGCACGCAAGGTCACTGCGTATTGGCAGCTTTTACGCACAAAGATCGTCATCCAAACTGAAAGGTTTACACTGAGACATATTAGGTATGCAAAACACAAATGAGGGACTTGAGGATTTTATTTCGCAATTAAACTGACCTGAACAAGCAAGATAAACCGCAACGTGGAACGCCCTCCATCCCCATTGTACGTAGTCATAATTTCTGTTCACCATATGCATGTTCATCATGCAGTAACGTTGCCACAGCGCTGGGTTGGTCCCGATACACAAGTGAAGCACGAAACGGAGTCACGGTAAAGTACATTTAACCTATATACAGCTACACGTTGGGAGAGTTTACAAGTTCGTGGCCTTTCACAGCACAAGTTTAGCACAAATGGGACTGTTTACGCCGCTTGTTGCATTCCAAGGTGAAGCCATGTCAACGGTTACGATCTGTTGCTTCGTAGGCCAATGAGAGTAAATACTTTATTTCACGCCAACGGCTCCTAAGTATGAACGCGCAAAGGTCCACATCTTTGTCACAAGAACGAACGAAATTCTCGCCCATGGCAACACCGGAAACTAAATATGATGACCTCTGCCATCTGATCGGCACCGCATTTTCGCGGCAAATGCCTTGTTATTCCGGTCAGTTCAGTGCAAAGTCATGATATACTTTGAACCACGTGCCTATTCTCGATTTTTTTTTACTCCGCTAGTCGCTAGTACTAGTGTTTTACCCGGCTTATTTTTGGACAGGCAAGGAGAAATTACGTTCAATGATGTTCGTGTTATGATCCATTCAGCGATTTACATATTGTGAGATCGAGCCGCTGCCTATCAATCACGTTGCGAACTTCATGTGAGTCTAAAGTTTCATACAGACATGTTTGCTACATCAATATCCGTCGCGTGTCGGCTTGTGTATCGTTAGCCGGCCACCGGGGATTTTCCAAACTCAAGTTTATACGTCGTGCCCCAAACCAAGAAGGTTTTATGCCTAATCTGTAAAACAATTAAATTTGCATGGCGATTGTTTAGTAAGTTAAATGTAAGATGTGCCACAACGTAGCCACCTTGCTTCAAACGTAACGTGTTAACCATTTTTAAAGCTCAAATTTCCTTGGTGAAAAACTTGGCTACTGTACACAATCCCGCGTTTCATTCAGACGACAGCTCTGTGGTAGAAATTGATACTCAGTCAAAATCTTACAAGAAGTTAATAAAAAGATCAAAAGCAAACTGAACTTATTTTTCACGGTTTATGTAAGGCCCCGCCATTACATAAAATGCATTGCAAGCTGGTGAGGTCTGAGCCCTTGCCGTCAACTATATTGAAAGCATCTTTCACATTTGAATTTACATATTTATCTTTTTTTTAATTTTACTTCTGTGGTAGCAATAACTGACAGTTAATCGGGGGGGGGGGGGGTCATAACAACAAAAAAGTCAGCAATACGCGACTGACCAGAACAGTATGGGTTAGGGATTTTCCTACTATATTGGCTGGCGGGTTCGACCGGTCGCTTCTCTCTAGCCGCCGGCGGGCGTTGGGAATTATCATCTAAACCAGCACCGTCCGAAAACACCCGCTGATTTTCTGGAGAATTTTCCCAAAATTTGTCTACATTTACGCACCCATTTTGACGGCACCAACAATGACGGAAAGGAAAAAATCTAACTTATATTTAACTTCCATTGAACTTTGCGGCGCGCGCTCTGCACCAAGTCGGAGCACGAGACTAATGGATTTCAAAACTTTTTTTAAACATTTGAATACATATCGTTGAAGGAAACCAATTTTTTTCCATGGCTCTCTCCCCAATCCGAGAAAGTTCTCCTTGGCCCTCCCCCAAGCCGATTTTTTTCCCTAGACCCCCTACCTCCCACTAAATATCGTCGATCGTGTAAACTCTGTTGACGACCGTCAGAAGTGGAGAACCTCTGTGGACAGACAGACTGCCCCTACGGCTGCCAAGATTTGGGACCGAGATGAGATGATAATATAGAAACCCTGTTTGGAACAAAATGGGACGTTGTGTTCATCAAAGATACCTTTTGAAAATTCATTCTTCCCTTGCTGGTTTATTATGTTTCAACATCTGCAACTAAATTAGTTTACCATTCCAAGTAGAAATGTTGATACGCTTGTATTATATACGATTTTGTATACGACCATGTGAAAGTAAACATTCTGTATTTGCTTGCAAATGTTACCTTTCTAGTTTTTATCGTCTTCTTATTGAATTTGTCTGTGTGCGGATAGATATGACGAAAACATTGAGACTTTATGGACAAAAAAATAATTATTTTATGACCG
>NW_023365802.1:117821-127241 GCF_000003815.2 Branchiostoma floridae
GATAGGTGACTAGTGTACCTGTTTTCAGCACTTTATGTATTTGATTTTGTTCACTTGTAATTAGCCCCATGGGCATGAATGTGAAATAAAACAATTGTTATTTATGACGTTCGAATTATTTTTTCACGCTGGACCCTTCTGTTATTTCCAGGTCGTTACGCTGCAGACCGTGTGGAGAGTCTTTTCCAGTCGTCCACATCTGACATCAGGGGTGGGGGGTGTTTGACCCGCACCCCGCAGAGGCACGGAACGGACGGCAGGGGCGGGGTATGTCAGGTAACTTATCCAAACAACATTTAAAACTAACTCTGTCTGCAGATACCCCCCCCCCCCCCCTCATAATCAGAGCCCTTAGATTGGTCCTTTTGGCTCAAAACAGCTATCTGGCGATGATACCACTGTTTCATGGGAGTGGAAAAATACCGAGATGGAGAAAGGTAATTGTTTTACAAATGATTCAACAAGTATAGGGTCTTTACGTATACACTCCAAACCTGACAAGATACACTCCAAACCTAACATAAATCCGGCCTAGAAAGCGTTTCAATGGTTTAAATCCTTGTTTTTATTAATGGTGGGGTCTAGGCGCAGACAGTAACTGTTACGTCTCACAAAAGAAGGAAACATAACCTACCTTGATGTTGGAAATGTCCACATGTGCACTGTTATGCATTGTGTGTTAATGTAGTAGTCTATGGGCAGTTTGTGAAGAATGAAAACCTTTAAAAACTAACCATAATGCGTTACATGGTACCATTTCTGTTAGGGGTGTTCGTTATCACATACCCCAACAGCCGTTCTTGAGTCATTTTGTTCACAGACATACACAGGCACACATACACCACACACACACAGAGGCACACACAATTAAAAGTATTCATTTGATACGTGCAAGTATTTCTAAATCGTGAAACTTTGCTTCTTTCTGTATAGTTCTTCATGGCTGCCCTGGGAAGACTCCGGATCGCGGTGTGTCAGCACGTGACTATCGGACAGGACGACCGGAGCGTCAGTATACGTAGCAGCAGACAGCAGCGTGCAGCAGACATGGACATGGAGGACACACACAACTTACTCAGGGACAACCTGATGTGCTGGGGGCAGGACTCTCCATAGACAAAATCAATCCTCTCATGGCAGACATTTTGCGTATGCCAAGCAGACGACAGTGTATATCAAGTCCGTACGAGGTCCGTGTTGAGTTTTTTTTTTTTTCATACACAGTCGTACGCAAAATTCGTACATCATATGCATATCAATTTATGTCAGCTTTCGATCAGTCTTCTTTCCGGCAGTCTTCTTCGCCTTGTGCCATGAGTTGTTTGCGTGCTCTAGGTCTTTCTTTACCCCTCTCCTCCATGAAAGTCTGATGTCCGAGGTCCGTATTGAGTTTTTTTTTTCAATTTGTACCTCATATACATCTCAATTGTTGTTTTTTAATGTCAGATTTATGTACGTGTATTGGGCCGTACTGTATGCCTGCGTACATTAAACTGACAAAAACGATTGGGGTGCACATGAGGTGTGTACACGTGTATTGTGCGTACTGCTGCGCAGGAGAAATGTCACTGCGGACTTTATAAGGAGTTGACATACACGCTCGTCTGACCGCACCGTTAGTCTTGTCAGGAATCACCAGCTAATCATAATAAAGTTTATATGTCCCTGTTGTATATTGCTGGCGTTGATATCAATTGCATCTTTTGCTATGACGTCATAGCACACGCTAACTTTGATAAATCATCATCGGAACTGTCAGCTTTACCGAGAAACAATAATGTACCTTAAAAAGTCCACCCTTATGTCGATAGGATATTTCACCTGTAGCTGCTACTTGCTATTGGGAAGAGCAGAATCAGTGTGTCGTTTCAGGTGACTGATTCACAAGAAACTCTATCATATGTTTACACAGACTTCAACAACGGTTGCTCTGTGAAGAAAGAGGTAAGCTTGTTCACACACCGCGGCGAAACCCTTGTGCAAGACTTAGTGTAGAGCTTAACACGAACGTATAGGGGATATCTTTTTAGGAGTAATTTGACCGAAGGTCAACATTACATCATGCTGACATGTCTTTATGCGGTCATTCCAGCAGTAAGACTTATCCCGGCAGATCAAAAATAATGGAATTTAAAGAGATCTACACATGCAACAATAGTTATTTCTGAGGTATGCACACTTCAGACATCTAGGTGTCCAATACATCATTTACAAAGCATCGATAACAATGCATTCGAAGAGAACAAGGCCAACAGTTTTCAGTATCTTTTTCGGGACAGGCAGCTCGTCGTGGGACGAACACACTGTCACATTCATTGCCAGATTTGTAGATCATAATTACACATGCTCACGGCACAAGACGAACATGATTCAACAGCAATTTTGACTTTCTTTTTGTGACCTACCACTCGTGTAAAAGTGTGAAGAACCGTTGCGTTATCACCCGGATCTACGGCTGAATGGGCAAAATTGAACGTACGCCGACATTTTCCCGCCATTTTTATATCTACGCTAGCAGTAAAGTGTGACGGACAAAAATTACATGAAAATTCTTGACACTATACGTCCGTTTTCTCATGACATTCTGTATGCCCATGCAGGTTTATGTTTTATGTATTTACTAACAGAAAAGGAAGGAGCAGCAGAGGATGTATAAAGGAACAAGCGACAGTTAATTGTGCCGTGTTTCTTCCTGCCGGTATTTTTAACCCCCTCCCAACCACGCGCTCGTTCTCCGTGTAATTCCGCGGCGTGTTACAATTACAATATTTCGCTTTTAGCAGGACAAGAGTGGCAGAAAAGTTACACAGAAGAAGTGGGAAGGGTAAGCTATAACAGCAACATGTAACTGGAGAAAATAATGCGTTGACAATTTGTCAAATCAGTATGGCTAGAGAAATCGTCGTAAACGTGCCGGTATTATGATAATAGATGTTACAGTGCAGAAGACTCTTGTCCAACACATTTTATCAATCTCAACACGACCATACGTAAGCAACAATTTGGGAGTTTATTAGTCGAGAAGTTTTGAACTGCACATTGGAGACATTTTACCATGCTGCAATGCCAGATTTTAGATTTAGATTAAATTTAACGTCCCTTATTAAAACATGGAAATTGTTGTTCACGAAATGATTGGATACATTCTACACCAGCTTCTAGCTAAACACATTTTACAAAAACTAAATCAAATTTTGCTTTGCTTACTCCCAACTTGACTCAAGTTGTGCACAACTCACACACACACACACACACACACACACACACACACACACACACACACACATTAACACGCAAACACACATACATACAAACACACACACATACATACACACACATACAAAAATTCTCTTACCGCTACTTCAGGTGCAGTACAACAGGGATAGTGTCAACGCCTAGCGGTAAATTCAAATGGTCTGGGACCGCTTAACGGTAATTGAGGATGAACTAGAGTTCGACGATCTCATTTCTCCATGAAATATTTAGAGCTTTTGTAAATTATATGCAAATGAAAAGCACATTAACATGATTTATGCATGGTTAAGCTTATCATTGTCAAACATACAAATGTCACAAGTATGGTGATGTTTATCAGTGACTAACATACACATGTCACAAGTATGAAATGCCCATCTTTAATCATTAAGCGGTTTTGCCATTTTCACATATATTATGCAATTGAGCTCCTCATTAGCATATTTGTTATCTGCTTATGTTGTATCATAATTCACATGTTACATTTATTGAAAATAATGGAATTTTGCAATTTCCACATCAATATGCAAATTAAGTTGTCATTTGCATAGCATGTATTTCATTATGAACAACTTTGCCTAAGCTACCCTCATGCATAAAATGATGTCAATCCGTCATTACTTTCAGCAGGTATCCTGTATGGAATGTCTTGACAAAAATGCCCCTGCAGTTTAAAAAAAAAAGGTTCGGGGGCTGAAACTTATTCCACTTTGGCATGACGCTGAAAGCTATCTACCACTACAAGGACAAGAGATAGATTAAAAAACCTGATAAGATAGATTATTGTCATTAATTATGCAAATGTACTCCTATTAATTGTTCCTCATAATTAGTATTTCATTTTGTACAACATTGTCTAAGGTGCCTACATAACAAAAATCAGAAAAATTCAGTGTTCCCGTCTTTAGTTTTTAACTTCAGATTTTTTCACAAAAATGCCCCTGCTATCTCAAAACCAATCGCTAGTGGGCCCAATGTTATGTTAATTAATTCTGAGCAAAAAGCTATATATCTAATAGTCCACTTTTGTGACCATAGCTTGTTCAGAGCTTGAGATATCCAAACCGGGAGATGCACTGCAGTATTAAGGGAAGACGCTAGGGGGGGGGGGGGGGGGGGGGGCAAAATCGAATCATTTCCAGCTTTCATTACACCCCGCCACCACACCAAGTATAAAGCTAATCCATTCAGCCGTTCTAGAGTTATCTTGTTGACAGATAGACAGATAGACAGACAGACACACAAACCCTAGTGATAATATAACCTCTATGGCATTTTATGGAGGTAATTAACGGTAAATCGACGTGTTCTTGCGAAAGGGTTTAGAACTGGCTTCATTCTTTTTTTTAATTATGCATCGGAAAGTCACGGACACCTTGCCTTCACTTACTTTCACTAAATCCTAAGTAAGTCGTCTCCACCTCCTTTCGATCTCCGGCAGTCTTCGAATTCTTCGCCTTGTGCCATGAGTTGTTTGCCTTATCTAGGTCTTTCTTTACCCCTCTCCTCCATGAAAGTCTGATGTCCGAGGTCCGTATTGAGTTTTTTTTCAATTTGTACCTCATATACATCTCAATTGTTGTTTTTTAATGTCAGATTTATGTACGTGTATTGGGCCGTACTGTATGACAACGTACATTAAACTGACAAAAACGATTGGGGTGCGCATGAGGTGTGTATTGTGCGTACTGCTGCGTAGGAGATATGTCACTGCGGACTTTATAAGGAGTTGACATACACGCTCGTCTGACCGCACCTTTAGTCTTGTCAGGAATCACCAGCTAATCATAATAAAGTTTATATGTCCCTGTTGTATACTGCTGGCGTTGATATTAATTGCATCGCAATATGTTTCTCTGAGTTGTTGAAATGAGACTCTTAGCATCGTCATACCACATGCTAACTGCAGTTTGATAACTTCATCATCATCGGAATTGTCAGCTTTACCGAGAAACAATAAGTTACCTTGAAAAAAGTCCACCCCTTAGGTTGATAGGATATTTAACCTCTGGCTGCTACATGCTATAGGAGAAAGTACAGAAATAGTGTGTCGATTCAGGTGACTGACTCACAAGAGAATCCTATCATGTGTTTACACAGACTAGAACAACGGCTGCTGTGTGAAGAAAGACGCAAGTTTGTTTAAACGCCGCGGCTAAACCCTTGTGCAGCACACAATGTAGAGCTTAACACGAGCGTGTCGTATAACTCTATTCATGAGTAATTGGGGGAAGGTCAACATTACATCATGCTGACATGTCTTTCTGCGGTCATTTCAGCGATTGTTGTACAGACAAGACGCCAGTTAACCCTATCCAGACTGGCCTTTTTTGGCATTCCGGGAGGGGGGGGGGGCGCTCATTCGACCACCCCTTCGTATTTTCAGAATGGCTTACTTAACGATAACCAAATTTGGAGGAGGTGATATGCTCATTGAGTTTTATAATTCCTAAAAAAATTATATCATTATGACGCAATGTGACGTATTCTGACGTCATTAATTGAATAACACTAAAACCCCATGAAAATGGATTGAAAATGTTCACACGAATGTTTTCTGTAAGAAAATACCAAGTAGTGATGAAATCCGAGTGAAAATAAGCTGGTTATACTGTTCATCATGATATTGTCGGCCATCTTGGACTTATGTTTAACTAAGATGTGTTAGATATTAAAGATATATAAAAAGAAGTTTAGCATGAAAGCTCATCTGTGTTGATGTAATCCATATTGAAAGGAGTTTAGTTTAGCAAGAAAATATTCATATCCCATTGTTTAAACCAAAATTAGTAATTTTTTGAAAAATTTGCCTTTCAGAAACCATGGCAACACGAAAAATTACAAAGTTATTCTTGGAAAAGTCACCAAGTCTGGTTGTTCTAGCACAAGCCGTTCGGGAGCTATACGACGTCAAAGTTGGCTCTGGAACTTTTAGCCCCCCGCCAGCCTCCCTCCCCCCGTCTGGATAGGGTTAAAATCACAACGATTCTTGCGTCAGGCGTGGCTAGAGCGTTTGGCGCGGAATCTAGAGGTCCCGAATTCAATCCCCGCCGTGCCCCCGACGTTGTGACCTTGGGAATGGCACTTTACACGACCTTCCTCACTTCACCCAGGTGTAAAAATGGGTACCTGACTTCGGTCGGGGAGGTAAAAGGCTTCATTTACCTTCCGTCTGCACTGTGTATTTGACACAGTTATTATAAGTTACAAAACTTGAGTGCAGTGCCCAATTTCCCTCGTCTGTCCAAAAGCAAATGGAAAAAAATCACAACAACGCAGAAGACTCTTTTCCAACACATTTTATTAATCTCAACACGATCGTTAACAACAAATCGATACGGGAGTTGACTACAGTCAAACTACTATTAGCGGCCACCTTTGCACAGCAACCACCTGGCCATTGCTTCCACTTTTTGTCGGCCCCTTGAATTTTTCCCATTGACCTCAGCTTTAGGGAATAGTCTATAGCGCCAACTGTCCAACGCCACCATCGCCGCACAATTTCCCGTCCCGTTGAAACAGTAACACTGCCTATTGCGACCTTAAAGCGGGCATATGTCACCCTACACCGGGTTAAATATGGTAGTTTGCGAGGATTTCGAGTTCCCGACAGCGTCATTTTGGCAGTAGCGGAAGGTACGCATGCCTTGAACGTTAGAGCGCAAGTCTTTGTCGGCAAATTTACCAACATTACGAATGACGATATCAATCATTTTCGGTATATTTGATTTTGGCCGGGTCAGTTGAATTTGAGACAATTGAGACAATGTTACTTGGTAAGAAAGATCAGTAGGTAGTGAAATCATGTGTAGCTTATTGCGTAGTCAATTGATAATCATTTTCTCTATAGTGGACACCTGTCTATAGTGGTAAAAGTTCTCCAGTCCCTTAAGTGGCCGCTATAGACAGTTTTAGCTGTAGTCGGGAAGTATAAAACTGCACCTTGGAGAAATGTTACCATGTTGTAATGCCATATCTTAGATTAAATAAACTTCCCTTATCGGAACATTGAAGAATAAAAAAAAGATTGTTAACTAAAGAATTGGATACATTCTACACGAGGTTCTAGCTAAACACATATTGCCAAGACTAGTTCAAATTTTGCTTCGCTTACTCGCAACTCGACTCAAGGTGCGCACAACCCACACATACACATACAAACTCACACAGATACCCCTTAAACACATACACACACACACACATACATACATGCATACATACATACACACATACACACACACACACAGAGAGAGAGACACACACGCACGCACACACACACACACACACACACACACTTCTCTAACCGGTATATTAGGTGCTGTACAATGGGGATAATGTAAACGCCTAGCGGTAAATTCAAATGGTCCGGCACTGCTTTAACGGTAATTGAGGGTGAATTAACGGTAAATCGACGTGTTCTTCTGTATCTGTATAGCCGGTAACGCCATTCGGCGTAACACACCAGCTTCGCAGGCACGCGGTGCGGCAGCAGCTGGTTATATTACACTGAACGATCCGTGACACCTAACATTTGCACATCTGTCTGCAAGCGTTCTTTAAAACTATCCAGAGAAGATGCCCCTACTGTGCTTGGTGATAACAAATTCCAATCTACGATAGTTCTGGGAAAATACGAATTTTTGAACACATCAATCCTAGCTTGGAAACTCTGGTACTTGAA
Source organism: Branchiostoma floridae (assembly GCF_000003815.2). NCBI lineage: Eukaryota > Metazoa > Chordata > Leptocardii > Amphioxiformes > Branchiostomatidae > Branchiostoma > Branchiostoma floridae. Next base: position 125,758 of record NW_023365802.1, read on the forward strand.
GTCATGGCTGTTTCTTGTTCTTTTTTGAGCTGGTATTAGATACTTATCAGTCGGTACGTCCACCAGCTTATTGGTCATTTTGTACATCATGCAAAGTCTGGACATTTTCCTTCTGTCTTCAAGTAATGTCCACTGTTTTCATTTTGGTAACACTAGCATCCCTGTTGTAGTTGTTTGTACAGAATCGGGCAGCTTGGTTCTGTACCCTTTCAAGTTTATCTTTGTCTTTCTTTGTATACGGATCCCATACTGTTGCAGCATATTCAAGGTTAGGTCTTACCAGTGACGTGTATGCAAGTGATTTTACCCTGGCTGGGCATGCCCACAAGTTACGTTTGATCACTCCCAATGTCTGTTTAGCCTTGGTTGTTATTTTGTTAACATGGACACCCCACTTCAGCCCAGTTGTTAACATAACACCTAGGTATGGGTGGCTTTTTGTGGTTGCTAATGTCTGACCACAAAACTGGTAAGGGGACACATTTGGTGTGCGTTTGTTCGTTATCTGCATGATATAGCACTTATCAGAATTGAACTGCATAAGCCATTTCCTTTGCCATTCTTCTTGCGAAAGGTTTAAGGAACGCCTTTATTCTTTTTTTGTAATCATGCATAGGAAAGCGCCCCTCAAAACTAGTCGCGGACACCTTGCCTTGACTTAGTTTCACTTAATCCTCTTTGCCCCTTCGGAAGCACAGAGCCTCAGTAAGTCGTCTCCTTCTCATTGCGATATCTGGCAGTCTTCTTCGCCTTATGCCATGAGTTGTTTGCGTGCTCTAGGTCTTTCTTCACACCTCTCCTCCATGACAGTCTGATGTCCGAGGTCCGAATTGAGTTTTTTTTCATACACAGTCGTACTCGTATGCACAATTTGTACCTCATATGCATCTCAATTGTTATTTTTTCTGTCAGATTTATTCACGAGTGTGTATTGTGCGTACTGCTGCGTAGGAGAAATGTCACTACGGACTTTATAAGGAGTTGATATACACGCTCGTCTGACCGCACCGTTAGTCTTGTCAGGAATCACCAGCTAATCATAATAAAGTTTATATGTCCCTGTTGTATATTGCTGGCGTTGATATTAATTGCATCGCAATTTGTTTTTCTGAGTTGTTGAAATGAGACTCTTTGCTATGACGTCATACCACACGCTAACTTCAGTTGATAAATCATAATCGGAATTGTCAGCTTTAAAAAAAGTCCAATCCTTATGTCGTTAGGATATTTCACCTGTGGCTGCTACCTGCAATGGGGAATAGCAGAATCAGTTTGTCATTTCAGGCGACTGACTCACAAAAACACTATGATGTATTTACACAGACTTAGACAACGGCTGCTGTGTGAAGAAAGAGACAAGCTTGTTTAAACGCCGCAGCTAAACCTTAGTGCAACACATATTATAGAGCTCAACACGAGCGTGTCGGAGAACTCTTTTCATGAGTAATTGGGGAAAGGTCAACATTACATCATGCTGCGGGTCT
>NW_023365802.1:127341-132165 GCF_000003815.2 Branchiostoma floridae
TGACCACGAACTCGCCAACACTCTTGTGCCCGGTGTGACCCATGCAGGGATAAGCCATGGAGAAAGAACAGAACACACACGCACACAACCTGACCGTCCTATCAGACCTATCGAAATTCCTGTTTACTAACCTAACACTGGCCCTGAACTGTCTATAGTGCATCAAGTACTTCTCTGTCTTCCGATATATGTAAAACAATTAGTACTAAAGTAAACAAAAACATTAACATTCAACTTACTCCTACACTGTCAGCATTTCTCAAATATATCCTAACTCTTCAAAACAACTCCCACTGTTTCTCTTCCCTCCTCCTGTCTGTCCTACATCACAGTCTCATGTCACAACAACAACTCTGGCCGCCACACAACACTAATCCAGAACTTATGCAGTAAAATACAAATATAACAATACAGGGAAGTCGTGCTGCTAGTCATCACAACAACTTAAAGAGAGTCCTCCTACAACTCCTCACTTCTTCTTGCTACTAGTCGAAAACAACATAACTAGGCTAAGCTCTAACACAACAGGTCAGGCAGCGTGAGCATGGCATTCTCTCTGTCCACTCAAGTCAAGGGCACACTCACGTTCAACAAGTTCCACCCGGGTTCTCAAATGTCCTACCGACCGCCCCGTCGCCTCGTAGTCGTACCATGCCGAAGTCGCGGCCCGCACTCTAACCATGGTGTCGGCCGCCGTCAGTCCTGCCGCCACGTGCCGAGCCTTGGAGTTCACGGCTTCCCCAGCACTCCAGCCATGGTCCTGCAACCTCCTATCCTGGTCAGCCTGCCGTGTCCTGCCGGTAGTCGCTCCACCTCGGCCATCCTGCCCTCCCGTGCGCGGCTCCTGGCACGGCTCCTGGTCCCGGTGTGTCTCCGTCCCGTAGCGTCCCTCTAGATCTTGGTTACGCAGCATCCTGCCTCGACAACGCCAAATGTAAGGGGGCCGGTGTTGTGGCCCCAGGTTCTTTGAATGCTGCACGAGGAACGTTTAAACTACAGGACTAAGAAAGCACACACAGGACGCAGTCATGCCGTTAGACACGCACGGGAGCTGTTCGTCGGGACCCTCTCTCTGCTCTCTCTGTCCAACTGTCCCAACTCCCAATTCCCGGCTTTCTTTATTCCAAAAACCCAGACACAGATCCAGACACTGTCTACAGCTATGCATGACACTAATTATAACATGTACCTGCTATTGGCTTTGTTGTTCTTTTCATCTTCAGTTCATCAAAGAACAATACAAAGGATAACACCTTGTCAACAGTTATCACACAACGATACCAGACTAATTACAGTTACCAGGTGGGCTGTCTGTAGCTTCTCAGAGCATGTACATGACAAAATGATAACCATAACATCTTGCTTTAAATGATACAACAATTTCTTCAAAACAGTGCATTTTTACCCCTCCTACAGGATGATGTACAGAACTGGGAGTTTGTAGTCTTCTGGTGTGATCCTCGTGCCTGTGGCATTCAGAAGAGAAGTGGCGATGGTCTGTGCTGAGCTTGTCGGTGTCACAGACAGAGAAGTTTTGTTGCGCTGCAGGGTCCCCTCTGTCAGAAACATGACTGAAGTCACTGGTAAGGCTGTAGATTCTGTGGTCGGCCGGCGTGCTCCACAACTGGGCAGTCTGGCAGACACGTCCGACAAGTGCAACTTAGTCAGGTCAGGCGGACTGGCGCAGACATGCACGCCCAGTTCCAGGCTTCTGACGACAAAACAGGCCGAACAGCGCAAACAACAGACCTGTTGTTTCCCCTGACAGGCCTGGAAACAGGCTAGCTTGTGAACCAGCCAGGAGAGGTCGCAGTCACAGCGGAAAGGGTTCCCGTTGATCCACGCCTCGGCCACTTGTGGCCGCCCCAGCTCGGACTCAGAGAACGACGCCAGTTTGTTGAAACGTAGGTCAACTTTTCTCAGCTTTGGGAGATGCTCGATGACGGTGTCCAGCTTTACGTACCGAAGTTGGTTTCCCATGAGGAAAAGGCCTTCCAAATTTGGCAGAGCGCGCAAAGACAGCCAGGAAAAGACTTGTATGCTGTTCCTGTTTAGGTCCAGCTTACGCAGCCGTGTTAGTGGCGGGATGTGCGAGATGTTTGTGATTTGATATGAATAGGACAAAGTGAACCCTTCAGCGTTGGTTGGGATGTCGTCAGGAATCGCCGTAAGGTTTGTGTTGGAGCAGTGAACCCATGCTGTCCGTGAGAACCACAACTGTTGTACACTGCATGCCGCCGGCAGACAAACACAACCCGACCACAGACGTGCAGAAGTCATCAGCAGAAGCAGTCCACTTACTTTCATGTCTCAGCTGCTCAATACCACCTGGGTAGTGAGATTACCACAAGTTTGCTTCAAGGAGGCAGATGCTCAGATATATATCAGAAAGTTTCCCAGTTTTGTTGTGCCAGCTTGAAAAGTATTAAGTTGCTGTGCAAAAGTGGAACTGATCGTTTTTGTCTTCCGCAAATACCTTAGTAGCATCATGCATGTGTATCATACATGTTGTACACATGTCTGTCCTTAAAGGCAGCGCATGTATTATATATCCCACACTGTTGACCACATACTGAAGACTGGGTTTTGTAATCACAGAGTGTATTACATATCCCACACTGTGGACCACATACTGAAGACTAGGTTTTGTAATCACAGAATGTATTATATATCCCACACTGTGGACCACATACTGAAGACTAGGTTTTGTAATCACAGAATGTATTATATATCCCACACTGTGGACCACATACTGAAGACTAGGTTTTGTAATCACAGAATGTATTATATATCCCACACTGTGGACCACATACTGAAGACTAAGGTTTTGTAATAACAGAATGTATTATATATCCCACACTGTTGACCACATACTGAAGACTAGGTTTTGTAATCACAGAATCCATCGGAAAACCTCATGTTTTTAAACATCTACTCAGACAGTCTTGGTGGACAGCAAGAAAAGGTTATTGCAGTGCATTTCTGCCCATGCACATGTTGGCAACGCATTTATCTAGGCAATTGTCAGATGCTGGTTCAAAATATATACTTAGATATACGTTGTAACTTTGAAGGCAAAGTAGTATGTTAAAGACATTTCTTATTTATTATTGTCAGTTTGGCAATATTGGGGACAGCAGTTGCTCACCATTAACAAACATGTATAAATACTTAGTCTATTAACTTTACTACCCTTAGAATAGTTAGATATGGTTTTCTCCTTGTTTGTATTTGCCATGTACAGGCTGGGCAACCAATCGTCTGTTAAGCTCTCTTTGAAACTCTGTAGAGACCGTCTCAAAGGCCCCAGTCCATGAATACCCTCACGTTGTCACTACTCTGAAAGTTGCATTTTTAGATCTCTGATCAATATAAGATCGGTCTGAAGAGAGATCAGATATCACTGGATACCTTTACGTATTTATATTATTATATTTCAACCATACCACAGGTATTTTTTCTCTTTCTCCTTAGTGGTGTTTTTCTTCTTCTAAATCGATTCATCTGTCATTTTTGAGCCACATGACATGAGTATTTGGGACTAGGCTGATTTTGCAAAAGTCCTTTTTTCAGATAAAGTGTTTTTGGCTGCTTTAAATGGAGTATTAAATGGAGGTCCCATATATGGGGAGAGTCACACCCCATGCATGTTAAAGAACCCCCACACGTGCGATGGTGCAAAATCCTTCCATCTAGAATTGCTGATTCTCTACAAATCACCCGGACTCCAGGAAGAATTATAAGTGACATATCAGTCAGTAATGGAGATCTGTAACCAAACCAAACCAATTGGATTGTGTTTACTTTGTAAAGGTGACATTGCAAGGGAATGCCATCTTTAATGTCCCATTGGCTCCGTCCTTGGTGCTTAATGTAACCGATAAATGTGGAAAAGCTCCAATCCTGCCTGACTGCATGTTGTTACCTGTACTCGGTGCCTGTCTGACCTGCATTTAGTTCTATACATAATAATGTCTATTGTGAGTGCATCATGTCGGGGGATTTCCTTCTCTGGTATACCAAACCTTCTTCAGTACAGAAGGTTTTGTAGTTTTTGATCCACTTGTGACTGCCCCATGTTTGTTAATTTATTCAAATCTTATTCAATACTGACAGTAGATTTGGTTTGTTGTTTGTGCAGTTTCTGTTCCATTATTCAAATCTTCTTCAATAGAGTAGACAGGGTTTGTTATTGTTGTCATCGCTTCTGTTCCAATTGTGGCTGTCTCATGTCCACCTTCCATACCTTCAGTAGAGTAGATATTGTTTGGTGTTGTAGATACAGTTTCTGTTCCATTCTCCAAATCATCTTCAATAGAGTAGATACGGTTTGTTGTTAGTGTCATAGCTTCTGTTCCACTTGTGGCTGTCCCATGTCCGCCCTCCATACCTTCAGTAGAGTAGATGTTGTTTGTTGTTGTAGGTACAGTTTCTGTTCCAATATCTGAATCTTCTTCAGTAGAGTAGATACGGTTTGTTATTGGCGCCATAATGTCTGTTCCATGTCCAGTAGAGTAGATTGTTGTTAGTGTCATAGCTACCTCTGTTCCCCCTCTGACTGCCCCATGCCCACCATCCAAACCATCATCAGTAGAGTGGATGGTGTCTGTTGGTGGTGCTGTACTTGGTCCTCCATCCATGGCCGCCGAATCTCGGCCATCCAAAGCTCCTGTGGGATTTTCATAAACATGGTCTACTGTTGGTGATGTAGTTTGATTGACAGGCTGGTGTCCATGATTGACAGGCTGGTGTCCGTGATTGACAGGCTGGTGCCCGTGATTGACAGGCTGGTGCCCATGATTGACAGGCTGGTGCCCGTGATTG
>NW_023365802.1:132731-136894 GCF_000003815.2 Branchiostoma floridae
TCATTCTCTCTTTTACCTTACGTCAAGTCAACGTATAGTGGATGTTTGAAAACGACAAAGCCGGGTTTCGAAGTTCTGGTCGCAATGCGAAAGTGCTGTATACTGTCAATGCAGTTAAGTTCGCGGTGATTTAACTTCGCTATAGCGGGAAAAAGGACTTTCGTGGTGGTTTTGATTTCGCGGTAGCACCATGCACTGTAGTCTCCTACTGTCATGGAAAATGTTCGCGGTGGTTTTAAATTCACGTTGAATCGGTCGCCGCGAAAAAGGTGAACATTAAACCACCGCGAAAGTTTCTGCATTTACAGTATATCTAATGGATGCGTAAAAACGGCAAAAAGGAAACAAATAAGAAAAAAGTCATTAGACTGGACTCTAACTCGGGTCTGCAGCTTCCTGGATATTACCAACCCTTTGGGGAAAGTTTAGCGGGCTTGTGTTCCATATATCAATTTTATTTTTTAACTAGACCCCATACCTTCGTCAAATGGTTTTACCTTTGAAGCCGGTGTATCAATCATTGATTATGCATCTAAGTTACTTTATAGCTATTTATTTATTAGGATTCTCCGTATACGATGGCAATGGAGGTTATGGCGGAACAGGAGTCAAAGGACACCTTTTCAAAGCCACCAAACAGACATGTTCGCACATGTCACAGCGGGGTTATACCGCCCCTTACGGGGTGACATACCCTTTCGTGTGGCTGATACGGTATGGAGGTTCGTCAGTTGAAGTGAATCACCAACTCCAGACAGACAGATTGCTCCATCTCACACCGCACCATCGCACGTGTGGGGGTTCTTTAACGTGCCTGGGGTATGGCTCTCCCCAGACACAGGACCTCCATTTAACGTCCTATCCGAGGGACGGCCCTAGCCGACGCTAGGTACTCATTTTCTCTTGAGTATAGTGAGGAAAGTCGTGTAACGTGCCTCTCCCAAGGGCACAAGATCGGTGACACGCAGCTGGATTCGAACCCGTAACCTCTCGGTCACGGGCCGAACACAATACCACTGTGCTACGCGGTCCCACAACAGACATAACCAGACACACTATTGTAATTTTCGAACAAATGACATTGAACCTTTATCAGCAGTTTATCTTATTTACGGCCTTCAAAAACAGCTGTATGGTGGTATAGCTTGGATTAGATAACTAGCTATTGTTCCTACAGTAAAACGCCAAATAGTGAGCTTAAACGTTATGTATCATTTCTTGTTAAAGGAAAGTATCTATCTCCTGGAAAAGTCTGTGGAATATACAGTTATTAAAGAACTTGAGCCCTGCTTGTTTGTTTTTCGACGACGATTCTGTAGATAATTCTTATAAGCAATAGGTGCTATTCGTCAACAGAAAATATTCAAATGTATTGAAACGTGTTGATAGGCAATTCTAGATAATCATATAAAGCCCGTGTTAGCTCTGTTGAGGCTTGAGATATTCAAAATTGTCAGTTGGCAGAATAAAGCAAGTCAGATTGTGCTCCCAGTGAAAAGAGAAAAGTTTTGAAGATAATACCACCAGTTTAGTCGATTTATCTTAAACTAAAATTTATGTAGAAATAACGGAAATATGATATACCAAAGTTGATATGCGAAACTTTTTGTGCCGAGTTTATGTTAAGAAAGAAGAGGATCTCATTTGCATAATTTATGTTCAGCGATGTTCACCTGTACATTACTTCCAAATGCTACAAGTAAGCATTTTCTCATTAATTATGCAAATTAGTTCTTTATTTTGCATAATACATATCTATCAATATTCTGCTCCTTCTCAGTTACAAATGGTACATGTTGCAACGGTCCTATAATGCAACTGAGCGTGTTTACACAATTACCTAATTAATTATGCAAATTAGATACCAATTTGCATATTTAATATGTCATTATATGAAGCATCACTTTAAAAGCTATCTACATGCCAAAAATCATAACAATCTGTTAACCCCTTCTCGAGCTATTCCCTTTCAAAGTCTGACACTAAACTTGCCCTGCAGTAACAAAACAAGCCGCTAGGGAGCCCAAACACATACCACTTACTCTCGGCATCAAGGGCTGTCTACCTTTCAAAAATCATAGCCACAGCATGTTCAGAACTCGAGATATCAAACCAGGATGTTCAGCTGCAGTACCGTAACAGGCTGCTAGGGGGCCCAAAATCTAATCATTCCCAGGTCTTACCAAGACCTACCCACATACCAAATATCAATACAATCCATTCTGGCGTTCTTGATTTATTCTGGTCTTCTACATACATACAAACATGCATACATACATACAAACGCTACCCAGAACATAACCTTCTCGGCGAAGGTAATTATCAATGATACACTGTAGAAATGTACTGCGGTATAGTGGTAGTACGAGGAATCGTCGAGGACAACTTTTGTTTGAGAAAAAAATCTAGCACCTAGACAAGCGACCTTGCAATTGGGTTACCGGCGGTGGTCGCGTCGTGCTTGCCTGAGGTCCTGCAGATTATCAATGATGAAACAGAACTGGTGACCCGTACGCGCGGGTACAGACAATGGTCTGTAGGTAATTAGATACTGTAAATGCTTATAAGTTCGCGGGAAAATGGAGTGATCGCCGTGGTTTTGAGTTCTTGGTAGCACCATCTACTGTAGTCACATACTGTCATGAAAAATATTCGCGGCGAATTGGCAAAACCGCGAACATAAAGCCATCGCGACGATTTCTGCATTTACAGTATTTGCGTCGTGCTAGCCTGGGCCTTCCTTCGATGTAATGAAGTGGTATAGGTCATTCACAGAGAACATTGCAAAATGTGGAAACATGTAAAGACGCCAGGATATTTAATCGTGTAAAGCTTGATTTAAAAGAGCATTCCACAACCTAAAACGGGTATAATTCGTCAGAGAAGAAATGGTTATACTTATTACTTCAATCAAGTTAGTGTTGGGTAAACATTTTGTAGCTATCGAGTTTTTGGATTCCCATGAGGACCATTTGAACTGTGCACTTATGGGGATGTTCGCGCCATGCTAGCCTGAGGCCCTGTGTTGATGATCAATTAGATCATCAGAGCGAGAAAAGGTGGTACGAGGACAAACGATTAAGGGACCGAGGCGGTATATACATGCCACTGCTGTACTTATATAACATAAGGCAAGGACCAAATACCTGTTATGATTAGCTTCAAGTACGACATGCATGTTTTTAGCTAGTAAAACTTAACCAGTGTAACGCTGGAATTCCAACTCTTTCATCACCTTGTGTCGGAGGTATTTTGTACGCTTGGTGTCTGATACGCAAAGTTACAACAACAAGCAATAATCTGCAGGAACTTTTGGTGTTCTGGTGCTCTGGTAGCACGGGATGTGCTTCCTCGCAAATTCGGAAGGCGGCAGTTCCCAAATGCACCTTATTCGAGGGACGGCCCTCATTTCCACCTGAGTGAAGAGGGGAAAGCCATGTTAAGTGAATTCTCCAAGGGCAAAGGTTCTGTGACTTGACATGATTTAAACCTGGGACCACTTACTTCTGAGCAGAATACTCTGCCGCTACGCCACATGAACCCGTGTGCCCCATGATATGTTTTGGACTGCCCTTTTGAGAATTGCGCAACAACGCATTTCGACATATTCTTACCTTCCGATAGTGTTGTAGGTCACCAAGTTACTTCCCACCATGTGCTTTCACATAGTTTTTCTCATTTTCTTTTTTAGTTAAATTTGTAATTGTACATCTATCCTGATAACTTTGCTCTGCGGTTTCTCTCCATTTTTTTTGAGAGTAGTATTCCGTCCCTCTCCGAAATGTCGAAATAGTACAGTCCAGCTAATGCCCAAGGCAAGACGAGACCGTGGCGCTTTTATTGTTCTCTTTCTGCTTGAACAGGCACGTGCGGGGTAATGAGCTAATTTTCAGACCGTACCACTAGGATCCCTAGTTTTTTTTTTAAGACTCAACATGTTTGTAGCTACGGAGTATCTTTATCCAATGAGATAAACCTTTTTTCTGTCAAACGTTTTGCACAACGACAATAGGGCATAATGCGTTTGATCCAGTAGACAATTGCATGTTTCTTATAAACCTCACTTCCACACAGCACTGAAAATGTACTCTCCAAGCAGAGGTCGAATCGTGCAGGTGTAGTGGTAGTCGATAGGCTTGCACTCGCGCAGAGGTGGGAAGAGC
>NW_023365802.1:136994-169235 GCF_000003815.2 Branchiostoma floridae
ATTCGACCTCTGCTTGGGGAGTACTGAAAATGTTCATGGCCCGACACTTAAGGTCATGGACTAATTTTTTATCGGGTGAGTTAAGCTAGCCTGTAACACATGACACCAACATTTTTGATACAGGTTGCCAAATCATTTTCGTAAGTTGTGAATTTTAGGAATGATTTTTCGTTCTGCGCATGTTCGTAACCTTGTGTTTTGTCCACACCATTCGACAAGTTTCGAGAGTTCACTAAATTCATTAACATCTAAATAAAGGTCCAAACAAAGAAACAAACAAACACAGCTTTGAAAGTTGACATAGTCGTCCGACCTGAGGTCAATGAACTTATTTTTGTTCTCGTGTTAGTAAAGTCTACCTGCAGCATGTGACATGTCAAGTTTTGACTTATATGGGATTTCTTGCATTTTTGCGTTAACCACGTAAAATTAGGAATAATTCCTTCTGTGCATGTCCATGATATTTTGCTTCATCATCCAGGCTCTTCGTGTAGTTTCGAGAGTTCATTGAACTGATTTGCATTCGTGAGGAATAATGGGTCCTTTCAACGTCGTCTTTCAAAATTCAAAAAGGTCACTTCCTTGTGACGTGGAACACTCTAAACGCTGAGCTCCGCACCACTTTAAAGGTGGGGTGGCGAAAGGATATTGGGAGAAATTACCGTTGACCAATCCATTTTATTGACGTAGACTTTGTTGTTTGTCATTAATGCATGCATAATGACAGCGTATGTTACATAAAACTTGATATTCCACCCCATATATTCGACTATTCTTAGATATACACAGCGATTTCGTTCTGCATCGTTACAGCAAAATATACCCCCCCCCCCCTCCGAAATGTCCGAATGATACAACCCTGTCAATGCCCAAGGCAACACGGGACCCACCTTTGTCTATTTTTCTCCTTCTGCCTGAGCAGACACGGTAACGAACTGTTTTTCAGACCGTACCGACATAGTCTAGGATCCCTAGTTTTAAAAGTACATGTTCGTAGCTATGCGGAACAGTGTTAATCTTATTCATGAAATAAGAAAGAATACCTTTGCTAAACGATTTCCGCAATGTAAGTAGGACTTGCATACAGCTATTAAAATAGGCATAGCCCAATATTTGAGGTCGCTGAACATATTTTTGTTATCAAGTAGGTCAAGTCAGATTGCAGCATATGGCGTCTCGAGTTTTGGGATTCCCTCCAAATTTTCGTGAACGAGGATAGTTTCGAGAGTTCATTGAACTTATTTGTATTCGCTACTATATATAAGTAAGTAAGTAAGGAACAATGGGTTCTTTCAACTTCGTCTATCAATATTCAAAAGGTCACTTCCTTGTGACGTGGTAGTCGCTCTACACAATGGCCTACGTAGAGATATCTCTAGCAATTTTGAAAGAGCGTTGACTATCCGCCTGTCCGAAATATCAAAATGGTACAGCACATTACAGAGAAAGTTTCCATGACTTGTCAGGTTGATTTTGTAAACAATTGGTTTTAAGACATATCCTGATATCTTAGACGCATCAAATGTCACATATATACATGTGCCAGTGGCCCTGTCAGTAACAAATATGGCGTGGTTGAACTTTTTTCCCCTGAGTGAACAGACACAATAACAAGTTGTTTACATGGCAGGGCGGTTTAGATCGTAGCTTGACGTTTCTCCCCAAGTCAGTGTTTAGTGTCAACTAAGATATGTTTTATCTGCCTGACATAATAACAGCAGTAAAGTATCTCAATGTTGGAATGCTAGTGTCTTCAAAATCTCAGCAACCACTTACAGATTATGAACAGCGGAAGTTGTCTGGTCTTTGAGGTCACTGAACTTAAAAAAATAGCTTCAAGTCGCTTCATTTAATCGAATGGTCTAATTTACTACGTGATATATCGAGATATGAAAACTTAAGCGTCATTAACGTTACAAGGACAAACTGTAAAAATGATACAGAAAATACCCCTGTTTTCAACTTTGGGATCTTCAAGGAAACGGTTAATATAGGCACAGCTTGTCCCACACAATATTGTTTCCTTGCCAGGATAACGTACATGAGGATCAAAATACAGCATAACTATGACTTAGAAAGCCATCACGATGAAGTTGGTTATTTCTTCTTTGTAAAGAACAAATTAAACTTCAACACTTAATTAGCCATATAGTAAGCTTAGGTATCGTTCAAAAGCGTTAAATAACAGAATGATTTTAACGATGCCACCTGACAAGTACCTTCATGTAAACAGATTACTTCAGTTCCAGCAGTCGAAAAGTTTCGGGACTTTACCGAGCTCATTAGTATTCACAATGGACAATAGGATCCAGGTAACGTCACCTGTTTGTCTGTACAGATAACAAAGAAATAACACCCACCTACTTTAAAATTAGCAGCGATTTCTTCTACCTGCCTGAACATCAAAGGAGTCACGAGTTGCTGCACCTTTTTTTCTCTGAAAACACACCCGTTTATGAAATTGGTCAATTATCAAGTAGATCATAAGACTGAAGCCCAGCTCTCATTCCACACAACTCTGGACTGCGGCGGGAGGAAGTTTGGTCACCACTCTGAAAGAAAAATTAGCCTCGTGCACTGGGACTGCATCTGGGCAACTTCAACATGAAGTAAGTGGTGATCTGTTGTTGTTCATAATGGAAATTGCACAATCTGCACTGACATCTTTATTTAGTATCTATACGTGCCTACAGCATGTATAGTAGCGAGTCCACTGACCAGCGACGTTGTCTCTGGAACTAGGAGCTGCTTACCCGAAATACAGGCTACCGGACTGAGTCACAGTCCTCGGGACGGGGAGTCAATCCTTCGTCCGCTGTTCCTTATGGTTGTCGAAAAGAACCAGGCAAATTTACCCGGCTAGATCGTCTAATCTTATAATTTTCAAAAAGAATTTTGTGACTTTCATCGGTGTGGACATTCCTAAGTGCTGACATGTTGTCTGTCCTCTGTGTAAACACATCATCGTGTTGTTTATCGGTACGTAACACATGATACCCATGCCTCTAGTATCGGTCTTAGAACTGTGCGAACAAATACGCACGTACATGACATTGCATTGTTTGTCAGATCATACCGTCTCGAGCTTCGGACCTCGGGTTTTCTGCTTAACCCAATACATGTCTGTCGTCAACAAGAACAGGGTTTATTTCATTTCTATTGTTAAAGTTGATCTACTATCATCTAAATCTTGTTACGTACGATGCGAAGCATTTTAGAGAATGGCAATAAGACACATATCATGGTACCTTCCAAATCAAAGTAGTTACTTTGCACCAGTAACAATAGGCGTAGCCGTGTTTTGAGGCCTTTGAACTTTGTTCCTAGTTGTCTGTCTTAGATTTTCTTAAATTTCAGAGGAGCATGACGTTAGAAGAGTGACACAATTACATACATATGGATGGTCAAAGTGTTAAATGTTTGCTAAATGTGTCGCATTGATTGAAATTTGAGACCTTCGAGGAAATGGTTGCTGCTAGCACGACCTTCATACACGGGTTTGGCTGTCTGCCAGCATGACGTACCTGAAGATAGTACTAGATTACGCAATGTTCATCTCTCTCTCTTTCTCATCCAACCGCGATAATGTGCCTTTGGCCATGGTAAAGGTACTGTATGCATGAATTCTTGTGCTTGGGGGGGGGGGGAGGAGTAAATGGAGTTCTTTCAACATCGACGATCAAAATTCACAAAGGCCATTTCCTTGTGACGTGGAACGCTCTACATGCTGAGCGCATTACCCTTCTAAGTTTGAGGGTGGCGAAAGGATGCCCCGCTAGAATACCCACCGAACACTCCATTTATATAATGTAGATTTTGCTGTGTGTCATTCTTGCATGCATAAAACAACATTTGTCTTATTAGCTGATCTTCCACCCCACATTACAGCGAGACTTCCTACGACTTGTCAGGTTGATTTTGTAAACAAGTGGTTTTTACTAATAAAGACATTCTGCTATCTTAGATGCTACTTTACACCCTTCAGAAAATGTCACATATATACATGTGCCAGTGACCCAGTAACAAATATGGCATGGTTGAACTTTTTTCCTCCTGATTGAACAGATACAATAACAAGTTGTTTATATGCCAAGGCCGGTTGAGATCGTAGCTTGGTGTTTCTCCCCAAATCAGTGTCTACTGTCAATCAAGATATGTTTTATTTACCAGGCATGATGGCAGCAGTAAAGGATTTCAGTAATGGGATGCTGGTATCTTCCAATTCTTAGCAACCACTTACGGATTATTAACGATAGAAGTTGTCTGGTGTTTGAGGTCATTGAAGTTTAATAACTTCAAGTCGCTTCATTTAATTGTACTGTCTTATTCACTATTGAACATATCGAGATATCACAACCTCAGCGTTACAAGGACAAACTGTAAAAATTGTACAAAAAATACCGCTACATTGAACTTTGGGATCATCCTTTAAGGAAATGGTTCATGTTTGCACAGCTTGTCAACAATTTTGTCTGCTTGCCAACATAAAGTACCTGAGGATCAGATTAGAGCATAGCTATAACTTGGAATGGCCATCACGATGAAGGTTTTCTTTTTAATGAACTACTTAAACTACAACACTTCCAAATCTGTGTTGTTAACGGTAATTAGTGATCTACTAAGCTTAACGACAGGATGATTTTAATGATGTCATCTAACAAGTACGTTGCTAATGTTAACAGATCACTTCAGTCAATCAATCGTTCACTTGCATCATGAGTTGATGCGTGGCGGCTTGAGACAGTTCCGACAGTTCTCACCACGTTGTTTTGCACTGGGCGTAGACAGTCTACTCGGATCTGGTGACCACCAGCCCCTGGAGTGTGTCAGTGTGCCAGCAGTCGAAACGTTTCGGGACTTTACTGAGCTCATTAATATTCACAAGAGACAATGGGATCCAGGTGACGTCACCTGGCTGTCTGTACCGATAATAAAGAAATAAGAACTGCCTACATTAAAAAAAAGCGACGATTACATTCTACCTAACTAAACTTCAAAAGAGTCACGTGTTGCTGCACCTTTTTTCCCTGAAAACACACCCGTTTGTGAAATTAGTCAATTATCAAACAGATCATAAGATCGAAGTCCAGCTCTCATTCCGCACAGCTCTGCGGCGGGAGGAAGTTTGGTCACCACTCTGACAGAAACATTTGCCTCGTGCACTGGGACTGCATCTGGGCAACTTCAGTATGAAGTAGGTGGTGATCTGTGTTCGAACTTTCATGATGGAAATTGCGCATACTGCACTGAATCCTTTATTTAGCATCTTTACGTGCTTAAAGCATTGTATAGTAGCGAGCATAGTCCACCGGTTAGCGGCCTTGTCTCTGAAACTAGCAGCTGCTCACCCGACATACAGGCTACCGGACAGAGTCGCAGTCTTAAGAAGGGGAAGTCAATCCTTGGTCCACTGTTTTGTTTACTGTTTTCGAAAAGAAGTAGGTGATCTTACCCGGCTAGAATGTTTATTATTATAGGGAAGAACTTGGTAAGTTTCTTTGCTGTGAACATTCCTGATGTTGGCATGTTGTTGATTTTCTCTGTGAACGCAGTATTGTGTTGTTGTTGCTTTTTTTTTGATATATCAGATGATACCAATGCCGCTAGTATCGGTCTTCTGTGCGAACAAATACAATTTGTTTATCGGACCATACCATCTTTAGCTTCGAATCTCTTGTTTTATGCTTAACCCAATATAATATATGTCTTTTGTAAACAAGAAAAAGGTTTATTTTATTTCTATCTTTAAATATAATCTACTATCATTTTTTTAGAATCATTGATACGTACAATACGACGCATTTTGGAGAATACACATCATGGTACCTTCCAAAACAATATAGTTACTTGCGCACCATTAACGATAGGCGTAACCGTGTTTTGAAGCCTTTAAACTTTGTTCCTAGTGGTCTCTCTTAGATTTTCTATACTTTCTGACGAACATGACGTTGTTAGAGAGACGCTATTACATAAATATGCATGGTCAAAGTATCGGAGGTTTGCTAAATATGTCGCTTTCTTTGGAATTTGAGTCCTTCAAAGTAATTGTTGCTTCTCCTCACACGAGTTTGGCTGTCTGCCAGCATGACGTACCTGAGGATAATACTAGACCAAGGAATGGTCCTCTCTCTCTTTCTCTCTCTATCTCTCTCATCCCACCGATGTTGTACTCTTAGCCACGATAAAGGTACAAGACCTATTGTGTTTTTGGGGTAAAGGTCGTGGTAGGGGTCAATTGTGCTGAATTTTACTTCCTTTATGGAAATGTCAGCTGTGTCACAGGGGTTTGGCTGCCTGCCAGTCATAATTACGTGGACTTAGAATTGACATGGACAAGGTTATGTATATAGAGAGAAAATTTCTATAACATGTAAATCAAAACATTGTTTAAATTGGCCGGATGGATCTTCATTCTTGTTCTATACTTTCAGGTTTTTGCAGTGTGTGTTTCTACTGCTCCTGATA
Source organism: Branchiostoma floridae (assembly GCF_000003815.2). NCBI lineage: Eukaryota > Metazoa > Chordata > Leptocardii > Amphioxiformes > Branchiostomatidae > Branchiostoma > Branchiostoma floridae. The sequence continues at coordinate 143,460 of NW_023365802.1, forward strand.
TCTGCACTTATCCTAACGTCAGACGCATGGCGTCGTCGTCGTCGGCGTCGTCGTCGTGGTAAGTACGTTAACCAGTGTGTATCGTTCTTTCACTTATCTTGCAGCAGAAATGTCCAATTATTGTGAGCATTTGTGGATGATTTCATGTGATGTATAAAATAAACATTGCCAACGGCATTCTTTTTCTGGTGATATTGAAATTTGTTTCTTAGGATTTTTTTTTAAATCAGTTCCAGCGCCAACAGGCTGCTCCTCACCACCAACCCTGTCCTTCACCACAAGGAGCGGCTGTTACTCCCCCTACACCCATGGGGAGAGATGTACCTACCGGTGCCTGTCTGGATACAGTCGGGTCTCCGGTGACTACACCAGAACCTGCTCTAGTGGAAGCTGGAGTGGAACCAACCTCGTCTGCAGGGGAGGTACATATCACACTCTAGGATATGTAGACATTGGGCAAAAGAATAGCTGAAAAAGATACAAGATTGCGTGCATTGCATGTTTACGTGAGAAAGGAAGGTAGTTTTGTATTCAAAATAGAATACCACCATTTTATTCGAACTTTCCATTTTACCTTCTAAAACAAGATTAAAAAGAAGCTGAATTTCATGTTCAATGCTACTTTAATTTGTACGAGTGTCTACCTGCCCATCATCACACAATTGTTCTTTTTAATGCGTCACATTAAATATCTGGGTTTCCTTGTGTTGTGGTTTTTAATCAGTGTCAACATACTGCTCTTCACCGCCAACCCTGTCCTACACCTATCGGAGCGGCTGTTACTCCCCCTACACCAATGGGGAGAGGTGTACCTACCGGTGCCGTACCGGGTACAGTCGGGTCTCTGGAGACTACACCAGGACCTGCTCCGGTGGCGGCTGGGCTGGATCAAACCTGATCTGTAGGCGAGGTATGTGTCGCCTGTGATATCTTAAAGTGTTGTCGGGTCTAAAGCGACGGAATATTAAAAAGTAGAAAAAAAAATTAACCGATATTATTATTATTTTCTTGGTAGAATAAATGAACTTGATCTGTAAGAATTCAAGTATCTAATAGTCTCCTAATGGCCTGGATGCACCCTTTTAGCTTTGAAACCACGTTAGAAAATAATCTCAATGCCATGTTTCCAAATCTACCTTTATACGTACTTAGGGTCGACCTGTTCTTCACCACCAACCCTGGCCTACACCTACCGGAGAGGTTGTAACTACCCCTACACCAATGGGGAGAGGTGTACCTACCGGTGCCGTACCGGGTACAGTCGGGTCTCCGGAGACTACACCAGGACCTGCTCTGGTGGCCGCTGGGTTGGAACAAACCTGGTCTGTCGGCGAGGTATGTGTCGCCTGTGATATCTTAAAGTGCTGTCGGGCTTTAAGCGACGGAGCATTAAGAAGAAAAAAAAACTTAACCGAAAATATTATCATTTCCCTGATAGAAAGAATAAACTTGGTCTTTAAGAATTATGGTATTTGATAGTCTCGTAATGGCTTGGATGTACCCTTTTTTCTTTGAAACCACGTTAGAATATGATGCCATGTTTTCAAATCTGCCATGATACATACTCAGGGTCGACCTGTTCTTCACCACCAACCCTGTCCTACACCTATCGGAGCGGCTGTTACTCCCCCTACACCAATGGGGAGAGGTGTACCTATCGGTGCCGTACCGGCTACAGTCGGGTCTCCGGTGACTCCACCCGGACCTGCTCTGGTGGCCGCTGGGATGGAACAAACCTGGTCTGCAGGCGAGGTAGGTATCTCCTGTTATATCCTAAAGCCACGGAACATAGAAAAAAACTTAACTGAGCATATTTCTTTGATAGAAAGAATAAACAGGTAGTGCAGTCAGGACATGCTCTTATGGACCTGGACTGAAACCAACCTCGTCTGTAGGAGAGGTACATAGTACGTGCTGGGATAAGTAGATCATTAGAAAAGCATTAATATATATATCTAAAATATGCGTATATTGCATTTCCCTGATGTAAGAAAGGATGAAACACGTATCTAAGAACTTCTTTTTCAAAATTTTAAGTTACAATTCAACAAACTCATTCAATACGTTTTCAGGATCGACCTGCCCTTCACCACCATCTCCGGCCTACACCTACCGGAGTGGCTGTAACTACCCCTACACCAATAGGGAGAGGTGTACCTACCGGTGCCGTCCCGGATACACCCAGGTCTTCGGTAGTAACATCAGGACCTGCAATTACGGGACCTGGGCTGGGACCAACTTGGTCTGCAGGAGAGGTACGTATCGGGATCAAGAGTAGAAAACGAGAGCTTACCAAGCATCTAAATTAACTGAGCATATTTCCATTTACCTCCCTACTAACAGAAAGAACGGATTGTGTTTCATTCAGACATTTCATATTTTTTCTCATTACCTCATTACGTAGCCATTTCCCTTTCATTAAACATTCAAAAGCCATTGTTTTGTAGTTATCCTCCTCATAAGCAAATACACACAAAATACAGGCCTTTAAAGTAGCAATAAACAGAAGTACCCCTATCGAAAAAATGAGCTGAACTGAGCAAAACTCATAATTTATTGTTGAAGACAAGCTAAAAAACATCATTTTCTTTATTACCTTTCTAATATATCTATAAAGATGGAGACCTACAAACTCTATGAATTGATTGGTAAATTTACAAACGACTTTCTTATTAGCCAATCCGACTGCACATGAAATAATCCACCCAGAAATGAGAAAAGAGGGGTAGGCAACGTAAACGATTGATGGCATCAGAGAAAGGACAGGCCTGGCAGCATTGAGAAGAACAAAAAAAATTAGAAGGGTAGAGACAACTGGCTGTAAGATCTGTGGTACCCCAGAGGCCAGCTAGTTAGACTAGTAAGGGATAGATGAGACCAGATGAGTAATTGTATCTAAATCTTCATGTTATTTTCCAGGCGGAGGCGATTGCCCTATACCCATTGGCCCTGGCATCTGTGTGAATCGCTGTTACGCTGATTCTAACTGCAGGTTCGGACAGAAGTGTTGCTCCAACGGCTGTGGACGTGTCTGCATGAGTCCCACATATGGCTAGACCACATCTAACGCTTTGTGTATAACAAAAAAAAATCCCTCTGAAATAGATGCCGAATGCTTGACTAATATTCATGTAAAACAATAAAAATCTAGTTCGAATTAGACGCGTTCCTCTTCATGGTGCTTCATGACTAACCTATAGCTACAAATTTATTCACCTAAACTGGAGTTAAGACGAGCTCTATAAGGTATGATTTTGATTTTATTGAATTGAGTAAATTGGCAATTAAAAGTACTGCATGTTTGAATAATATTTCAGTTCCTTACATATAAGGTACGTAACTTCAAGCAATGTTGATTAGTTTCAATATTTGTAATCCAAGTAATCACACCTATATATAAACATTTAGTGACCGATAAAATATGAGTACTGCTCACCTATGGAGATAGGGGTGGATAAAGGTGGAAGTCATAGTAAAGCAAATTCTTACAATATATAAAATGGTCAAGAGAGCTCTTTTTTCTCCAGAAAACAACTAGTTTATTTGACATCAATTATATAAAAGAGTTCGTATGTGATGACTTTACTAAATGGTAATAAACTGGGGTTCGGGACACTTATCCCTTTTGTTTGTTTTATTCGCGATGTGTGAATACATAGAAATCTGATGTTAGAAATCTTGTTAATAAAATATTCTTTAATCAGTGGCACTTTTAAAACGTATAGGTATATACCTCCAAAAGTGTCACTGGTCGAAGAATATTCTCTAAACTGTCCTTATATGTGATTGATGTATCATTTCAACGATAAATTTGACGGCCCTCTAAAAAGATTCTTTTAGAGAGTCGTGTCATGTTCTACAATCAAAACAAATCAGCAATTTGATGGGCTTCGTGTTTCCCATAAACACATACATCTAGTAAAACCAGATAGAGAATCTCATCCTAGTTGTCAAGAATTGAGGTCCAAATATTTGGTAAGTTAAAGAATTTTCAGAATTTCCACATTTTTGCATGGCCTCTGCAAAGTAACTATATTCTTGAGCATGGAAAAGGATAGCAAAATTTGACTTCCGGGAGTCACGTACTTTGACCTACGCGAAGAAAGCATTTTTGTAAACGAGTTTCAATCATATTCGGGCAACCCTAAGTGTCCAGAACAAACACGGGTCCTCCTGTGGACCCTCTTGTGTATTTACTTTACCACATGCTAAGGAAATGATAAAGAAATATTCAAATATACTTTGTCAAATCCCTTCATGGTTGAAATTTACATTGAGAGGTTGATCGTAAAGATGCTTGAGGAGTTTGATGAACTTGTTAATGTCGAGATCGCAATGTCCTAGGAAGCATTTGTATAATAAAACACAGGTCAAGTATTTATCGTCGATATGAAGGTGGCAATGGTGAGGAATGTACTGATTTTGTCAGGTAGTCTTTTCTGTAATTATTAAGAGCAAATGTCTGTAAGGATCAAACAATGGTGGCAAAGGTCAAAAAATAGATTTGGCTCATATTTTGCACAGTGATAGTACTTGGTCCACAACCCCTCAAAATAGATTTCTTTTAGATCAAAACTCCTTGTTGCCATGGTAACGGGCAAACAAAGTTTTCTGGCCATTTTCCCCAATTTTCGCATCTCAAAAACACAGAAATCAGCATATTTTACGGCACTGTCTTGGCAACACCTTTAAACCTATCATCAAAACAAAACAAGATCTAAATAGACCAACATTTTGGCTTTTTAAAAATTGTTGTGAAATTTCCAAAGTCGTACATTTTCGTTCTTGGGCAGCCTGAAAACAGTGCAATGTTTCAAGCTTTAAAAAAATTTGATTTTTGGCCCAACTTTGTAACGCTATAAGTGCCAAGCTGGTAATTTTTTTGGCTTGAAATTTGTATCATATATAGATCATTAGAATATCTATCAAATGCATTGTTGCAAAGTTTGGAGTCTTGTTTGGTTGTCACGTGACTGCCCCCTAAAGTAGGCCACTTTTTGTGTTTGCCGATAATTGTGAACTTTAGCCATGTTTAAAGTACGCTACGTGAAGAAGTAAAATATATTTCTAAATCAACTTCTTATCAAATGTGTATCTATGTATTGCCTATCAAAAAAATGCTTGTAGAGTTTCCGGTCATGACGTTTAGTCACGTGGTTGTCCCTGAAAGTAGGCCATTTTCTGCATTTGACGAAAATTGTGAATTTTAGCCATGTTCAACGTACGCTACGTGACGAAGTAAACAAGGATTCTTATTTAACTTCTAGTCAAATGTACATCTATGTATTGTCTATCAAATGAATGCTTGCAAAGTTTCGGATCATGACGTTCAGTCACGTGGCTGTCCCTGAAAGTAGGCCATGTTTTGCATTTGACGAAAATTGTGAATTGTAGCTTTGATCAAAGTATGCTGGGTGTCAAAGTGAACAAGAATTCTTATTCAACTTCAAGTCAAATGTACATCTAGGTATTGTCTATCAGATGAATGCTTGCAGAGTTGCAGATCATGACTTTTAGTCACGTGGTTTTCCCTGAAAGTAGGTCAAATTTTGCTTTTGGCCAGAAATCACCATTTAGGGCTGTAGTTAAATCTGTCGAATTGGGGAACTGAAATACTTTACTGGCACTGACTCCGATCATGTGTAGCCCTTAACATTGTCTGTTGAATGAGTGTTAGTAAGGCTTGTGGTCGTCTTTCTTTGCGGTGCAGTTGCTCCCTAAAGTAGGGCAGATAGTTAGCTGAATGCTGTTAGGAGGTTCTGTTACTTTAGAGAAGATGCCTCTTGAACAGTTTCTTTCTTTTAACAATGTCAATGTCCAATGCATATCATATTGGTACTACAATGACCGATAATGGGCTTACAGTGTTAAATCAAAGCTTACTTAAGCGATGACTCTGTTATAATTGTAAATATCAATTTTGATAATGTAACTAAGATGTCGTTTTAAATTCAGCTATGTTCTATAATGCGCTAAAATTCACAATTTTTGTTGAGCACATAAGGTGACCTGGCTTCAGGGACAACCATGTGACTAATTGTCATGACCCGAAACTCGACAAGCATTTATTCGAAGAGAGAAAATTAAGAATACAAAGATGTACATTTGACCAGAAGTTTAATCAGAATTCTTCTTAATTTCGTCACGTAGTGTAGCCTGGTATCCAGCTATATTATAGCTCCCGATCGCGAGTCTCTTCTGTCCTCTTCGCAAATGGCTCGTTCTCATTTAAATGTAAAAATGCTGTCTCCTGCTTTTGCGACTTGATTTGCAGCAAATTTTAGACAAAATCACAGGTTCCTTCATTTTTCCACAATCCCTGGAATGTTTTCCAAAAGATTCATTTTGGTTGATGGCTTGGAAGATTATCTTAGCCACGGGTGGAATTTCACCCCCGTAAAAATGGTTGTCGCCTGAGAACAAACGAAGAATTCAAGTAGTAGCCAAAAATGTAACAATTCAGTTCCCAGAATGATTGTTCGGTAGATGAAACCAGCTGAGCAGGCCCTTTGCCCGATAACGCCAGATCGGTACTGTCACTGATCTTGGAGGCTGTGTGAGGTGGGTTATTCCTGTTGCCAAATTCGGTAACAAACGTTACCACCACCAGTTTGATGGTTGCCAGTTGCCACTGTTATATTATGCACGTATAAGACAAGAAATGACCGTTTTTGTGACGCTGCACAGTTTTTCTGGCTTTCTAAAGAACCAAGGAAGGGTTGTTGACTGCCATTTGTATCCCACCTTGCTTACAAAATGTTGTACAGAAATGACTGTAATGAACGTTAGCATTGTTCGAAGCTTTCTAAGCTTTCTATTTGACCTGGTGTAAAAAAGCTGCTCACTATTTAAGTGTCCCTAGGGACATCCTCTTATACCTAAATGATGTAGTCAATAAGGCCATTATTTACAATTCAATGAGAACGAGTGAAATATGTACAGTATCTGCGAAGAGGACAAAAGAGACTCGGGAACTATAATACGGCTGGATACCAGGGTACACGTAGCGTACTTTGAAAATTCACAATTTTCGTCCAATGAAAAAAGTGGCCTACTTTCAAGGACAACCACGTGACTTTACTTCATGATCTAATTTTCTACAAGTATTCATTTGATAGGCAATACATAGATTTACCTTTGACAGGAAGTTGAATCAGAACTTTATTTTGCTTCGCAATCTAGCGTACGTTGAACATGGCTAAAGGTCACAATTTTTGTCAAATGAAAAAAAATGGCCTACTTTCAGGGACAACCACGTGACTTTACGTTATGATCCGAAACTCTACAAGCATTTATATGATAGACAATACATAGATGTACATTTGATCAGAAGTTGAATAAGAATCCTTGTTTACTTCGTCACGTAGCGTGCGTTGAACATGGCTAAAGTTCACAATTATCGGCAAACACAAAAAGTGGCCTACTTTAGGGGACAGTCACGTGACAACCAAACAAGACTCCAAACTTTGCAACAATGCATTTGATAGATATTCTAATGATCTATATATGGTACAAATTTCAAGCCAAAAAAATTACCAGCTTGGCACTTATAGCGTTACAAAGTTGGGCCAAAAATCAAATTTTTTTAAAGCTTGAAACACTGCACTGTTTTCAGGCTGCCCAAGAACGAAAATGTACGACTTTGGAAATTTCACAACAATTTTTAAAAAGCCAAAATGTTGGTCTATTTAGATCTTGTTTGTTAAGATAATAGGTTTAAAGGTGTTGTCGAGACAGTGCCGTAAAATATGCTGATTTCTGTGTTTTTGAGATGCGAAAATTGGGGAAAATGGCCAGAAAACTTTGTTTGCCCGTTACCATGGCAACAAGGAGTTTTGATCTAAAAGAAAGCTATTTTGAGGGGTTGTGGACCAAGTACTATCACTGTGCAAAATATGAGCCAAATCTATTTTTTGACCTTTGCCACCATTGTTTGATCCTTACAGACATTTGCTCTTAAGAATATACTTGGAGGCACGTCTCTGGACTGTTTTAATTGAAGACATGAGGTTGTGCGTGTACGGTGACCATACCACTGAACAGTACTCGAGTATGATTCTGACAAGGGTATACGTAAGATTTGATAATTTCATTCTTTTTATTATTGACAGGGGCATCAAAACCTGCTGATCCTTTTTATGAAACCCACAGACGAATTAGCTTTCGATATAATATATTGTACAGGAGATTTAAATGGAAATTTCCGAAGCTAATTCGGTGTATTCAGAAACAGCCTCGAGAACGGTGTCAACCATTTTATAGGTGAATTGTATCGGATTTGTTGATCTATTACATATCTAAAACTTTTAGCTCCTGCAACTAAAGCAGCAGGAGCTAATTGACTCATTTGCATTAACTGTGTCTTAGCCTTGCTATCCTTTGAAATCCAAATTGTCTTCAGCTTGACTTTGGCTTAGCTTTGTTTTCTTTGAAATCCAAATTGTCTTCAGTTTGAATTGTCTTACTACGTGTCCTATTGGACATTTGAAATTGTCGTCATTCATAGTTAGAGTATAAAAGACCTGTTTCTTCCAGATCTCTTTAGTGTCACTGACGAAGAATAGTGGATTCTATCCGAAACGTCTGACCGTTTCAAAACCATATCCAGTTGCTTGAGTAACTACTTTTTGACGTATCTTATTACCTGGATGTCTAACCTACATCGACGTATATTCGTCCGTGCGTTTGCCCGATTCATTGTAATGCAAATTCTGGTTGTCTTGGTTACACATGGTAGGGGCATCTACATCTACATCTACATATCTATACCCCCAAATAACCCCGCGAAGGGCAAAGTAGGGGGGAGGGGGGCTGAGGCTCCCGGGTTACATGAGCAGCGCGCATGCGTGCCTATGTATTGGCACCAAAAAACAAGAGTCAGACAAGTTCGCGTCATTTCTGAATGCCGTGTCTAGCACTCAAGCTCGCACAGGAGTAAAGGAATACAGCAAAGCTGGTGGGTTGCGTGACGAAACATTTTATACAGGTATGAATTTTACTTTGTTACTATATCATGTGTTGAAGCAAATTATGTGATTACTTTCGGACATAACAATTTAGCGGGGTGATGCGGGGTCGCTTGGTATATAAAAATACTCAGTACACCCTGTCCCTGTGTACGCGCATAACTTTTAAAGATGAACTACTAGTACCACAAAAAGTATTAATAGTATAAAGTATAAAATCCCTATTAAATTTCGAGCCTAAAATTATTGGTATGGAAATCTAAAATGTTTACCACACAAGGACAAATATCCTAGCGTATGTACGGCCCGGGAATAGTAGCGACCGTGCGGGGGAGTGTTGCGTGTAAAAATCGTATCCTAAGAAGGAAAACACGCAGTTTGTTTACCGCCGTAAGAGAGCGTAGGATCCGTTGGGCGGGGGAGTGATGAATTCAAAGATCACCTTAGGCTCGTTCTCATTTAAATGTCGAAATGCTGTCGCCTGAATTTACGCCTTGATATGGAGCAATTTATAGACAACATCACTGGTTCTTTCATTTTTCCACAACCCCTGTAATGTTTTACAAAAGATGCACAACAACATTCGTATTGGTTAATGGCTAAGAAGATCATTATAGCCACGGGTGGGATTTCACCCCCTAAAAATGGCTGTCGCCTGAGAAGAAACGAAGAATTCAAATAATCGTCAAAAATGTAACAATTCATTTCCCAGAATGATTGTTCGGTAGGTGAAACCAGCTGACTAGGCCTCTGACCGATCACGTCAGATCGCTACTGCCACTGATCTTGGAGGCTGTGTGAGGTGGTTTTTGCCTGTCGCCAGATTCTGTAACAAACGTTACCACCATGAGTACGATGGATGCCACGGTTATATTATCCACGTATAAGACTACAAATGACCGTTTTTGTGACGCTGTAGAGTTTTTCTGGCTTTCTAAAGTAACAAGAAAGGGTTGTTGACTGTCATTTGTATCCCACCTTGCTTACCAAAATGTTGTACAGAAATGACTGTAACAAACGTTATCATTGTTCGATGCTGTCTAAGCTTTCTATTTGACCTGGTGTAAAAAAGCTGCCCACTTTTTGAATGTTCCTAGGGACGTCCATTGATACCTAAATGTTGTAGTCAATAAGGTGAGTCCTTTCGAAGAAATCAGGGTTAAGTCTACTGTTGTAACAAACGTTACCGGTAACGTTTGTTACATGCCCTGTAATGCATTACCAATGGGACCGAAAATAGTAAGTTGCCATTTTTTGGCTATGGTTAAAAGAGGAATTTTCCTAAACAACCACGTAGATTTCACTGAAAATAAAGCCGATTTATTTTTCGACCAAAAAATGCCATTTTCGACATTTCAATGAGATCGAGTGCTTAGCGCAAGGAATACACGTATGGTCTGTTGCGTCTATTATGTAATGTAATTCTTCACCTAGGGCACCCTCGGTAGACGTACGCTGAATCCAGCATGGCGCAGATGACGTCAAATGAAAAGCCTGTATAGCTCCCGGCGTCGTCTGATGATTTCACTGTGGGGGGACACTTGGGGAAGAAAGAGACACATTTGCCATGTAAGATTCAAAAAGAGGGCTGTAATCAGCTACGGTGAATGATCGGAAGTGGAGTATATGGAAGATTCCTTCTAGGGTCTCGAGAACCCCCTATAGAGGCTCGAAAGAGCCCCGGAATGCCACCTATTCTAAAAATAGCGAAAAAACTATTGTTATGAGCCGATGGTATTAATGAAATATAAAGAACTGGCCGCACGCTGGACATTTTGAAGAGCTACATGGTTAATATTGTGTCCTCCCTCCAGGATTCTAGCACCAGAATGAGGTCACGGGACTAGTTAACTTCTAAAATATGGGGGGTTGAGTAGGACGGATCATATGGTTCACAGTGGGTTCATAACATTCCTCCCCTAACAGGAGAAGATTGACAAGTCAATCTGAATAATCATAAAAATATGAAACCACTGCGTAAAATAATTACATTACAGGTATTATAAGAAAGCTACAAAATGAAGAATGTTGGCACTTCTGTCCTTTGAACATGGAAACTATCGTGTAACAGTTGCACTAATTCAGTAGGCAAACCCTGGTTGAACATGAAGAGATTCAGTTGAATGTATGGCACACTGATCGTACAATCTGCTACATTTTCTTGAACTTGAACATTATATTGTCTTTAGTTTGCAAGTAAATGAGAACGGAAATTACTGTCGAGTGATATTCTCTGAGAAAATCTTATGGTAGAATAATCAAGAAATACTTTATTATGACACATATGGATCAGTAGCCAGGTACATAATGATGACAGCAAAACTGACTGTTGCAATATTAAGCATACAAATGTGGAAATATGTAAACATAAAAAATATGGAAACAGATCTGAATCGCATAGCAGGGAGTTGCACTTCAGAAACAAACCCTGGCTTACAGGAAAGAGAACCAGCTGAATGTTTGACACACTGAGGCACAAACTACATGCATACGTTGTTGACGACAGTATTTGGCTACAGCAAAAATTAAACCTGGGAACAGATATTGTATAGCAATGTATTGTACTTCAGAAACAAACCCTGGCTGACATAAGAGAAAACCAGCTGAATGCTTGGCACCTGATTCACTATCTACATGCATACATTGTTGAAAAATGTATAAGTTTGACAATTTTGTGCTGGGTCGGCAAAGTCTGACATAATTTGTGGTAAATAGAGAAGTTGTGAGGAATGTAGTAACTGGGAATAGCTTACAGAAGTGTTTTTCTCTGGCCCTTTGTTTTCTTTGGGTGACCCACCCGGGGCTAGCTAATCCACCAGGTGTGCTGGAGCAAGACTGGGCTTGCCTGTGAGCACATGGCACGTGGATCAAAAGGGACTTCAGAATTGAGAAATGTGCAAATAAAGCAAAGATAGAAACAGTAAAGATTAAAACTGGAGTGTTAATCTTACTGTAGAAATCAGTTAATGTTTGAAATGTCCCTACGACAGTTCGGTAAATCCTTTGTGTGGTCTTGCTGGCTGGATATGTGATGAATTTTTTCTGGGGAGTCTACAGCATGCACGATGAAAGATTCCAGAACGCTCTTTAGCTCCTGTCCCACCCGACGACTGGAAGCTTGCTTCACCGCTCGAGTAGAGCCTCAGACCGAACACGTGCCTGCATCTCTCGCATCCCTAAGAATCACCAGCACGAGTTCATGACAGCTTCACTTTCTAATTCTTTTCTCTGGAGATGGGATTCACCTCTCGGTTCCACCCGGTAATTAGAAGCTCGAATGTCCGCCCCACTCTGACAGTGAAGATGGAAGACCGGATACAGTGCCGTGTTAAAAGAAGCCTGGGTCTACAAGATGGAGTTCGGAGCTAACTTCTCAGCCGTTCTGTCAGTAGAATTTTCAGCTAGGATACGGTTCATTCCCTCCTCCTCGTTGTTAAACGCTGGCAACTCATAGTTGACTGCATCCAGTAAATGTAGGGTATAATACTGCTGGAGGTTTGTCCTTGGAGTATAGTGACAGAGTAATCCAATCGATCTCCCCCTCCCACTGCGGCTTGGCACATGTCCACCTACCGAACAATCATTCTGGGAACTGAATTGTTACATTTGGGGCTACTATTTGAATTCTTCGTTTCTTCTCAGGCGACAGCCATTTTTAGGGGGTAAAATCCAACCCGTGGCTATAATGATCTTCTAAGCCATCAACCAATACGAATGATATTGTGCATCTTTTGTAAAACATTACAGGGGTTGTGGAAAAATGAAGGAACCAGTGATGTTGTCGATAATTTGCTCCATATCAAGGCGTAAAGTCAGGCGACAACATTTTGACATTTAAAATGAGAACGAGCCTGTAACGTTACACATTGTATCTGCGTGGGTCAAATTGTCTGAGACCCACTTCTAGTCAGACCATGGCCAGATATGCTTTATAATCTTTGTAAGCTGCATATGTGCAGCCATAATTCAATTCCTTATCTGTTCACATCTGCTGTGTTATGCATGTTTCAATCGAAACTGTTTTGAAGAGTAACTCCAATACTTACTAATTTGTATAAGCCTGCCTCCACTGATGTGTACACATGTGTAGCGTCATGATGGTGGTTGGGGCTAGACTGATGGCTAGTAGTTTACGTTAGCCGAATTCATTTGTGGTTTTATGGTAAAACCTTGGTCTTTAAGTTCATCAAAACTGGAGTTTAGGGCGACGAATGTGAAAACTAATTAGATTCCTTTGTGACTCATTTACATATCATTGGGCATTGCATAATTGGCTACGTTGTCTATGTACATACTCTAAACATGGAGGGTGTTATCTGAAACGTCTGACTCTTAATCGAATTCAGTATATATAATATTATATCATGTAATGTTCTACAGGTTCGTATTTCTAACTTCGAATTTCGATAAAAGATCAGTGCTGTGCTAGTTGAACTGAAATATCATATTGGGCCAATTTAGGCTGTACAAAATTCATTCTATTACGTACATTTAGTGACGTATTGTATACTTCATGTATCCAGAACGTTTTTATTGTTTTGACATCTTGCGTTGAATTGGTGTTGTATTTTTTCAGGTACGCTCTGTCGACAAGTGCCGCTCACGAACAGACTAGTTCCAGTTGACAAGATAGAGAAGATGAGGCCGACAAGGACATCCTCTCAAATCCTCCCCCGTATAGACGACTGTGAGTGCACCCCGAGTATTCAGCACCTCTTCCGACGCCACTATCTCCTGCAGAGCCCCATGTACTACATAAGGTGGCTATACGCTGTCATCTATTCTCTCTACCTTCTGTTCGTCTTGCGATCGCGAGATCCTACAGATACGGACATTGTTGGCTACATAGAGAATACGACCATGGCTATACTGGTTCGCCCTGCAACAGACGGCAAGTTGGGTGAATATGAAGTAACATTTTGTGATTGCAAGCTGCGTACTTCCGGAGGATACAAGCTGAAGAACATGTTACTGAGGTACAAGACAGGAAAGAATGGCGTCCATATTTTGCGCTTCATTCGTAACGGAGTAGAAGTCACCGACAGATCTCAAATCTTTTCAACCATCTACTTCTACCATATTCACTCCATGCACACCAAGTCACATCTGTTCTCCAATAGCTTGGTCCGAAACATCGTGAATAACGACGTAAAGACTCTCCAAGAGTCGAGCTACACCTCCATTCCGTTACATTACCAGCTCCTCCATTCGTCGCTGAGTGTGCTGGAGTGGGACGGGAACATGTCCCGATATCTCGGCTACGGAGACGCCTGTATCCGAGAGAGTATAGTGGAGGAGAGCAGGAACATGAGTGCGCTGGAAGGGCATCAAGCCGTGCATCGCTGGAACTCACACGGGAAGGACAGCTTTGCCGGCAAACTATTCAGGTTAGTGCAAAAGTAGTTCAAGATTGTTGTGAGATAGAAGTAAGATTCTTTATACGATTGGGGCCTAAAGACGCTCTTTGAGAGCGTAGTTGGTAGTGCCTGCATGTTTTGGACGACTGAGAAGGCATACTTTAAAACAGATTTGAATGTCTGTATATTTGATTTCCACTCACAAAACAGGTCAATATGATAATACATATACCAAATGAATAGCTGATGTATACACAAGGTTTTTATACTACTTACAATGCGTAATATAAATAACTACATACATATGTTGACAATACGAAACATCATATAGCTCTACATACATGTACTTTCTGTAATGATTTGTTCATTTGTTGTGTTTTAAAATGAAGTAAATTCATAATATAACTTTTCCTCATAGCCAGTTTTTTTTTAAGATAATCTAACTTTCAATTCTGAGATATGCGTAGAAAGTGTTAGATGCTGAGAGAAACTTAATTTTCTCCTCCACGTGACAGATCGAGACTGGCACTACAAGCACGTCACCGGAACGTACTGCGCCTGCGCGAAAAGTATAGACATGCTAAACTACCGGTTTACTAAAGGGCCGCATTTAAGAAAGTGTGTGCGTATATAAGGGTAAAACTCCGTGTACGTTTTACATGAAACCATGTTTCTAACATATATTGTGCAACAAGCGGAATTTCAATGCAACGTTGACCAAACCAAGCCCCAAACCACCAGGGTTCGCGCAGGCGCAGTACGTTCCGGTGACGTGCTGGCACTACAGGACGTCATGGAGCGCCACGGGATCGACCCAAAGATGCTGGACGCTCTGTTTAACCACACCATTGTGCACAGTGTGGACCATCATGGCATCAGTGAGCGGTCGTTTCTAAGGTGAGGTCCCCACAATTATCATCATAAGCCGTTTTTGTACATTAAATTGAATGATTAAATTGTTTAGATAATATAACGATTCGACATTCTTCAATCAATTTATATGCAATTTTTCTTCAATACAAGACGACCATGCGAAATAAATTTTGATACTGGACTTAACTTTCATTTTATTAAACCTCTACATACGGATCGAAGCAGGCGTTACAGATTGGGACATTTCTAGTCGTGAAATATTACAGTTCTGTAGGACAGATTTCTCAGTTCGTTGATGCTTTGAGGAAAATATTGCCCTAGAACATTCAGTACAGGGCTGACTCCAGCTCCGGCTACCCTTTCTTCATCCCACTCATTGTTTGGGAGCCCATGTTGTTGATTTTCCTTATATAGACATGTCATTTTAAGCTCACGAAAATAGATTTTCAGCAGTTTCATGTCATTAAGTTCAGATTTTTGGGATGGATGGGGTAATTCTTTTTTCTGTCCCAATAAGCACAATTCCGTCCTGGGACGGAGGGATGGGTCCTGGAGACAGCCCTGATTCATTATAAGTTCGCCACAATGTTTGGGTCCCTTTGGGGCCTTTTAGTCATTAGTCACAAAGCTGTGAGAAATTTATCTTAAAATACTTTGACGTGATGGTTAAACAATATATATATACAAGCTAACCATAACAAAAATCAAATCATCTTCGCGATTATTCAGTTATTATTTGTAAATATAATAATTTACAAATAATACATTAAACAGTATACTTCAAATGTTCAACGTGACTTCCGTCTCTTTCCTCCCAGGTTCTCTCTCCACCCGTGCACGTGGGACAAAGACTGCAGCACCTACCGGGCCTTCAACACCAGCGTGTTCCGTGTGCTGATCACCCAGCCCAACCTGAACCCGCTCGCACCCAACACCCTCCGCTTCATCAACAAGCCGTTCTACCAGGACCTGTACCGGGAACTGAAGAACATCGACCCGCAAATGGCGGAGGTAGTGACCGCTAGCGTCATGTACTAAATGGGTCCTAGATGGTATATTGGTTCAGCATAGGCGTGTGCCAAATTGGTGTTTGTCATTTGTCTACCCCTGTTCTACCATAATGTGTACCTAGAAGTTAGAACACTCACAGGAAGTTAACAACACACGCATGATAATTTAAGTTTGATATAACGACGGGGTAATTCTTAAATTTTTGTTTGATATGTATAAACCTTTTATCACATTTATCACATTTTTAAGTGCTACTTTCTTACAGGTTGTGTGTGTTGGAAACATTTTGTAGTAATCTTGCGGTAGTTTCTAAATTTAGATATCATTGTATACAGCTGGCAAATATTTATGCTTTCAATATTAAAAAAAATAGGAGAAGCTGATTTTTACCTCCATGAAAAATGGAAGTGTAGTTTATGGTGTGTGTGTGTGTCTGTGTGTGTGCACGCGTGTGTGTGTTTGTTTGTTTGTTTGTACATGTGTTTCCATATCTTTGTGGTCAGCATAACTTTAGAGCCTCTGAATGGATTGTAATTATCGTAGGTATGTGGATAGGTGTTGGGAAGACAAAGATCAAGGTCAACTTTGGGGCCCCTGGTGCGTGATGTTCGTACTGCAGCAGAACTTCATTTTTTGTATCTTTTGACCTGGATGTGCTATGGTCTTGGTTTTCAGGTGGTAGCTTGTGATTTAATGAAGACTTGGTGTAGATTTGGGCCCCCTAGCGGCTTGCTCTGAAACTTCAGGGGCAGTTTTGTAAAAATCTTCCAAGGAGCATAACGAAGTATAGAAATTATGGATATGCATGATATTTAGCATGCAGGTATCTTTTCAATTTAATTAGAAGTATGCAAATGTGGACTTAATTTGCATATTTAACGATAAACATTTGAACATATAGTATCTCGTAGCTTTTTAATGCATGTACATGTACTAGTCATTGCCTTTTGTACCTTGCATTGTCAAATGCCTCAATAAAGTACTAAACGTCCACTTTATTGTGACGCGGTACGTTCTACACTCTGAACCTGTCAACCTTTTAATGGATCTAGAGGGCATTGACCTAAACTGGGGTCACATGTTAAACCAGTTGCATCCTTCGGCATTTTGGTTCCTCTCATTTTGAACAGCTTTTATCATACTCAAAGAGTTGGCATTTAGTTTTCTTCGTACAATTGCTACATTGTACATGTGGTTCTTAACAAAATCGAAAAAAATACCTTATGAACTGAAGGTGCCGATATATTCAACCTTCATAAAATGCGTATGTCACTTTTAATGTTGAAATTCCTCCTTACAGAGTAGTTGTGACCTGATAAGTTTTTTTGAAGTGTTCGTTTTCGATATTTCTGTCGAGCTAGCTAAACTCTTATGCCAAAATAAACTTCACGCTTTACTTCACGTCATAGATTGTGCTTTTACCACTAAGGGCAGGATTTATCGTATTCACCATGTACGTATGGCGAAATTAGAATTGTAGCGAACAATATTGAAACAACAGTTTCTTTAAACCACGTACGCGCCATAAAGAATAGGCGTTGCCGATTACTCCAGATAATTAAACATGATCATTTCGTTATTTACTATAAATTTCTTTTCTTAAATCTCGGAAACGTTCTGCTGAAATGCAACTATATGTATATATCCACGTCTTCATCTTGAAGTATTGCCCTACTAAACCCATTTAAAGTTTGGAAATTCTTTAAGGAAATGGTTCATAAGTACGGCCTCTGCACTCGCGTTTTGCTATAAAAAACATGACGTAGGTGAGGATATAGATAGATTTATAGCTATTAGTCAGCACGGTCAGATCAATGTATGTATATATTGATTATTTAAAGTGAGTTAATCTAAAATATTGTAGTCTCAGACTAATGTAGTACAGGTAAGAAAAAATTAATGATGACGTTAGACTAAAGTTACAGTTTTTCAGTGTCTTCTCGGTATTTGGGCAACATGTTACTTTCTTACTAGTGCGCATGCCCAGTATGTCATCATCGCCAGAAATAACTAAGAAGTTTTGGGGACTTTACCAGAGCTCATATATATTCATGACAGAAGATGAGATTAATGTCTGTCTCTGTGTACACCGAGGAAACAAGTACCGCCTACATTAACAATCACTGACTACCTGCCTGAACTTCAAAAGAGTGACGTTTTCTTCAGCACGACGCAGACTGCTTTTCTGCGAAAACACACCCACTTTTTGAAATTGATCAATTATCAAGACATGTATAAGATTGAACCCCACATCTCCTTCTCATAATTTTGTCACACCACGGCCACTCGTAGGCGGGAAATTTTCGGAACTACTTCGACTGGCTTGTATACAGTACATTCACCAATTATTGAGATCTTTCAACATGAAGTAGGTTATTTACAATAATCTTTATTGATTATAGACTAGATTTTGTCGTATTTTGGTGACATTAATGTTGTGTCGTGTATAGAACATCCACGCTTCCAGTTAGAAAGATTTTAGTCTTTTTGAGAACTCTACACTCTTAACATGTCAACAATTTATGGATGTCGGGGGCATTGACCTGAATCGGCAAATCAAAAATTGCAATGTTCGACAATTTGGCTCACTTTGGACTGTTTTTATCCAACGAGTTTGTTATCTTTCAGTTGTACATGTGGACCTTTACAAAACAAAATCTACACACCGTACCCTGTGAAGATTCCGATTTATTCTGTCTGCAGAAAGATGCGTGTGGCACTTAATGAGTTGACTTTCCACCTCGTGGAGTAGTTGTCCCCAGTGAATTTTTTTTGTATGAAACTTCATTTTCGACATTTCTGCCAGGCTAGCCGAACTCTTTAGTCCACATATGTACGTCCTCAGTTGTTACCTTCGATCCATTTCGCTACTAGGAACATGTATAGTGGATGAAGCACTGTCATTGAGACCCTTCTCCTTATCTTATTCTGAGTGAACAGACACGACAAGGACTTGTTTTTCCAGAATGTACCATTTCGAATCGTAGGAGACAAGCTTTTAACTTTAGGATTTATGTAAAATGTAAACCATTCCTGTTGCCACGAAAGGCAAAATTTAACTTCTTTCATGTGAAAACAGGTCATTTTTTTGCAAAACAGGGTATCGATAGCAGTAGAGGTGACAATAATGGGACAATAGTATCTTCCAAATGTTAGCGATTGCTTACGCACCATTAACTACAGGCGTTACCTTGTATTGAAGGTCACTGAACACAGAATTATGGGTAACTCAAGGACTCGTAAGTGATAGACTGACATGACAACGCATGCGTACTGTGTATGAGGCTCAAGCGTACTGTCACGGCCTTGCATATGTTGTCATGGAAATAGCCCTACTTCAAGCTTGTGCTACATGGAGTTTTCCATGTTTTAAAGCATAAAAGCGGATCTTAAGCGCACTAGATTAAGACAACCTATTGAAAATTATTGACGTTTTGACCCAAATCGTTTTAGGAATTCAGGCTAGAAATACCAGTAACTTTAAAAAAGTATTTGGATATAGCAATATCTAGAATTAGAGGTTCTTGCTGGCATGGGACGAAAACTCATATCGTTATATCAAGATTATATTTTAGAATTTTAGCAAAATCTTAGGTTTAACTCTGTTAACCGTGTCAAAGTATGAATCATTATATAAAGTTATTTTTATTGCGGTAGGATTTCAGCTAAACTGCCCCTATTTTTCAGGTTTCTAAGGTGTGCGCTTCTACTTCTTCTGATATCTGCACTTGTTTTGGAGTCGGGTGCATGGTGGCGTCGTCGTCGGCGTCGTCGTAGTGGTAAGGAAATGGCCTGTTGTTTAAAAAAATATTCCAATATTTTTCTCAATTAACTTTAGTGCGAGAAGTTGTGGATTATATCCTGTTATTTGTAATAAACGCTATATCTTACCACATAAATTCCGTTCCATGTGAAGCATTATGTTTTTGTCAAGTACGTAGTACCTAGACCAAATTTGTCGGGTTCATAAAATCAAGCCCCGGTAACATATATAACCGAACATGGCCTCCGACATTCCGTCCACCCTGGTCGGGGGTGATTCGGGTGCTAGGTCGCCTGTGGCTGGCTGGCGTTCGGCTGCGCCAGCGAATGTTTTGAAATGCTTAAAACATTCGGTTGTAAACGGTATTTATCTATTTATTTATTAGGATGTCTGAAATACTTTAGCTGAAGGTGGGCGTGGTCGACTGGTGTTCAGGAGTAAGTCTGGAATCATACTCAAATCTTAAGCTTGTGACAGGAGAAGAAAAAGAAAGAAGCAGAGACCAACCCACCTCTGGTTGACTAAAAAATTATTTATTCCATCAGTGTCCACGGCAGGATGCTCTAAACCGCGAATCCTGGGCTACACCTATCGGAGCGGCTGTTACTCCCCCTACACCAATGGGGAGAGGTGTACCTACCGGTGCCGTACCGGGTACAGTCGGGTCTCCGGGGACTACACCAGGACCTGCTCTGGTGGCCGCTGGGTCGGGACAAACCTAGTCTGTAGGAGGGGTATGCAACTTATTATTATTATCATATAATAATTAAGAAAAGAAGAATAAGGGACAGCATGTAGTGAGGAATTTTATACATAAAAGAACCTGTAAATACTTTACATACCGCATGTTTTTTCTGTGACGACGGTTGGAACATTTACCACAATTTAAATTGAAGATTAACATAATGATCAAGGTATTGTGAGTCATATTTTTTCCTTAAGAACACCAAAAACTTTGACATTTTTACTTTATTGTTATGGCAAAATTGTTTTACGTCTAAAAAGTAATAAAAAGCTTAGAATTGCAACATTACCATCACGGAAAAAAAATTAAAGAATGATAATAATAGCTTTACCGTTACCTCTCCAATGAGAAAGAAAACATGACACACGTACGTCAATGGTCAAGTGGGCTCATGAAGCAAAAATATATTAATATTTTATATTATTATCTTTTCTCCCAAAGCCGCGTTTAAGGATAAAAAATTCATGTCCTGATCTGCTTATTTTTACAGGGCTTCACTGTCCAACTGCCCCGCCTGGACGTACAGTAGCCGCCTTTCGGACCCGGTGTGCAGCCCCCTACACACATGGAGAGGTGTGTTACTACCAGTGTACCCGCTGGTACTCTCCAATCTCCGGCAGCACATCAAGAGTCTGCACATCTAGTAGAGTCTGGACTGGGACACCTCTGATTTGTGGTAGATGTATGTATCACATAATGATATACATTCAGAGATGTTTAGCACAATTATAATATCCATGCATTATGCTAAACATCCTTATATGCATAATGCATGGAATACAAGTATGTCTGTCACGAGGACTTCAATGCTAGAAGAGATCGAAGAAGCAACTGAAAATATAATAATAACTCCATGTACATATTCACATTTAAAAAATTATGATAATCTCTGTATTGTAATTTTCGTATTAACAAAGTACAGTACAGGACAGAGAGGTGGTAGACTCTATCAACATGCTAATATTAATATCACCTCTAAAAAGATTACAACTGACAAAGACAAATAAAATAACAATATCAATAACTAGAGTTCGGCGACCTCATACCTCCATGAAAATTTAGAGCTTATGTAAATTTCATGCAATTGACTAACACATTAACATAATTTATGCGTAGTTCATCATTGACTAACGTACACATGTCACAAGTATAAAATTCCAATCAATAGACATAAAGCAGCTTTGCAATTTTTACATAAATTATGCAAATAAGTTCCTCATTACCATATTTGGTATCTGCTTATATTCCATCTATCAGAATTTATAAGTGTTACATTTATTGAAGTCCAGTTATTGCTAATAATGGTATTATACAATTTCCTCATTAATTATGCAATTAAGTTCCACATTTGCATAACATGCATATCATTATGAACACCTTTGCCTAAGCTACCTGCACCCCTAAAATGATGCCGATCCGTCAATCCTTTCTGCAGTTATCCTCTTTGGAATGTCTTGACAAAAACGCCCCTGCAGTTCTTAAATTACATGTTAGGGGGCTGAAATATGCCTCACTTTGTCAAGACACTGCAAGCTATCTACCAACCAAATGTCAAGACTATATCATGTCCGGGACAAGAGATACATTGAAAAAAACTGCTATGATAGAATATTCTCATTATTTATGCAAATTTACTCCTATTTTGCATAATTAGTATCTTATCTTGTACAACATTGTCTAAGGTACCTACATACCAAAAATCATAAAAATCCATTGTTCCCTTCTTGAGTTATCCTCTTCAGAAGTTTTTGACAAAAATGCCCCTGCTATACCAAACCTAGTCGGTAGGGGGCCAAAACGTATGTCACTTATTCCTAAGCACAAGAGCTATCTAACACTCAAAAATCGTGACCATAGCATGTTCAGAACACGAGATAGCAAAACCGGAAGTTGCGCTACCAGATCACCGTACCAGTCTCTTAACATCTTTTTTCTCTCCAATGTAAAGCTTCTCTGAACGCTTCATTGAAGGACATAGTTTACATCCATATAAAACTTAAATGACTTCATGTGTACATTTTCAGTCGGGGCGGACTGCCGTTCATCACCACCGTTCGTGCCGAACACCATCAGAAGTGGCTGTGCCGCTCCCTACAAACATCTGGAGACTTGTCGCTACCAGTGCCGGCGTGGGTACAGTCGTGTTACCGGCAGCACCTACAAACGTTGCCAAAATGGTGGCTGGAGTGGGTCCGACCTGATTTGTAGATACACAGGTATGTATCGCATGATCTGGCTTATATGAGAAAAAGCTTAAGCTTGGCCATACATGTAAAAATTGCTGTTTTAAATTGTGATATTTTCAAAACATGGTAATTCGAAACAAACGTCCGTCGACTTGATTTTCCTGAATACCACGTTTTAAAAGCAACGGATGTAGGATGTCCAGCGTATAAAGGTGAAGTAGCGTTAAAAATGATTCAAATAGTCTTGTTTTGCATGAAAACGATGGAGATATATCGTGCATAAAGCTTCTATTCTTTTAACCCAATCTAGCTGATATCTATTACTTTAATGTTTGTTTGGTTGTTTGTTTATTAAAGAATCTTTATTCTGCTTGTTCTGCGGTGAATCCTACGTAAATAAAAAAGTTCAATATGTCAAACGATTCTTCCTAGAATCCTCTATATCCAATAAAATACAATCCAATAAATCACACATGTCTTCCTCATATCGTAGCGACGTTGCCCTGCTCTGCACCACCAATCCGGACCTGGAGCTTCAGGTACGGGTGTTACCCGCCTTACACACACGGGGAGAGATGCAGCTTCGCCTGCCGAAATGGCTCCCCACAGTCCGGCAGCTCAACTAGGACCTGCAACAACGGGGTCTGGTCTGGGACACCTCTCACCTGTGTCAGGCGTATGTATTCTTCAACCATATATTGATGCGTAGATATACTTTTCATACTTACTAGTATCCGTAAATAACTTGGCAGTTATTACATAATAATGTTCTTTAGGCACAACCAAGGGGTACTTCCTTTCAACGTTTTGATGTCTATCAGACACCATCATCAGGGTAGAATGACTGGAAACTACTTCTTGTTGCTAGTTATAGCCGATGAAGGTGGTGCTGCAACAGCAAGAATGCCGTCCCAAACGTGACTCAGAGACAACGGGGGATACAAGCTGAGCCACGTTTGGGACGGCATTCTTGCATGCCTGCTGCTGCTAGTCATTCTACCCTGATGTTGGTGCCTGATAGACATCGAAACGGTACGAGTTAGTACTCCTTGGTTGTGCCTAAAGAACCTTACTATATACTTACTAGTAGTTTCTAGTAATAGTGTTGCAACCATATCAAGTCTTTGTTTTTAAGAAAAACGTCTACATATATCAAATGCAGACGTCCGGGTAATAGTTATTACTGAAAATTGGCTAATTGTATAATTTGATATTGATACGCCAATGAAGGTAATGATAGACGTAAGGCTACGGTTCACAATTGAGTGTATAGATTTAGAAAACGAAACGGTCAGAAGTTTTAGGAAGCATGCACTACCAATTGCTATCAAACCGCAGTGGGTATTACCTAAAACGTATGACCGCTTTCTCTCTATCCAGTTGTGTATTACTAATTGTTGCCTTACGGAATTCGGTATTGGGTTTTCTGTTAGGTGTACAGCTTTACAGGACCCGGACATTCACTTATATGTTTCTTTCATGCATTTCTGCAGCAAACCAATAGATGGTAGGAGCCTAGACATCATCAGAGTGTCCACAACTTTGTAAGCGTACCGCTGAGAAGATGAAAACAGTAAAGACCAACAGCTCTGCTCATCCCTAAATAAATCTAAAAGCATCTAGATGCCTTAGTTTGACTATGTTTAAAATCTTCTAGATCTTACATAATATAAGTCAAGGAAATGCCATTTTGTTGACAGAGGCGTGCTGCATTCGGGTGGTGTAATTACCTTCGCTATGTTTTTGGTAGCGTTTGTACGTGTTAGCTATTGTGTGTGGCGGCGAACGGCGGTTATTCCGGCTATGAAAATTTTAGATACAGATGTGAGTTTGTGTGAGTGTGTGTGTGTAAGTGAATGAGTGAGTGCATGTGTATGTGTGTGTTTGTGTTTGTGTGTGTGTGTGTGCAAATAGAATGCATAACTCTCGACTGCCTCGGTGAATTGTCTTGATATATGGTATGCTGGTAGGTGTTTATGAGGCCTTGAAAACGGTTAAATTTTGGATTCCCTGCTATTCTTACGTTGATACCGAGGAGGCTTACAGAGATGACGTCGACTAGGACTTCATTTATTGCCCCACTGCTGCTGGATGAATCTGAAAGCACCACTCTTTGTCACTCCAATAATCTGTAATAGGTCATTAGTGCGTGTGGGAACTGTTTTTTAAAGATTTGCGATAGCAGAACCCTTACTGTTTTTGCTGGCATGTATGGGCTTGGCCATTTTGATTTGCGGTGTATGACGGGAAGGGTGGCACTATTTTGGATTTGACGGATCAGTGTGTTGTATGAAGTGATGTGATATAATGGCTAGAAAATGTTATCTTGTGGTCTTGTCAGAAACGGCAGGACTGTAAGAGACACAAGCAAGGGTTAGTGTGTTGAATGAAGGGATTGGATAGGAATGCTAGGAAATGTCATCTTGTGGTCTTGTTTTCAATCTAATTTTGGGATGAGAGTACTGTACACAGACGTTTTTGGCAATTTTAGAACAGCCACATTCAATGTCCGAATGTTTATACGATATCATATGATAACATCTTGTCAGACGATTACATTGTATTTAGGTTATGAAAGTACACGCGATCTATTAAAAATGATAATGATAAGCTGTTTGTATAGTAGCTTTGCATTTCTGTAGTATTGCTTCTGTACAACATAATGCATATCCAAGTCAAATTAAATGATCTGTTTTGAAAACAATTACGTCTTTACTCTACCATTAAATATAAATTTAAGATATTTATGTATTTTGTCTTATTTTGTTTCATTTGAAATCTTTGAAATCTTTATTCGTTATACCACTTCGCAGACTTGAGACAACAAAGTCTGAGTTATGATGGTATTTACAGAAGTACGCACACATTACAGGAG
>NW_023365803.1:0-59433 GCF_000003815.2 Branchiostoma floridae
TGTCGTATGCCATCTTAAGGTCAACTCTCAACTATAACAATCCATCCATCCAGATATAACTACAACGCTGACCATGACATGATCTGCATCCCTACAGGCCACGTTGTCGACGGGACAACCCACAGCAGTCTTGCAACATGCAACAACCACAGCGTATACACCGACCCGGCTAATTGCTTTTCAGCGGTATTTGTTTTGGGGTCTGAAAGCTGTAGATGGATCCTTATGGCACTCATGTTTTCTTTTTTTTTTAGATTAATTTTCAATTAAAAAATGGTTGGACTGCAAAATCCCATTTTACATTACAAGTTTTGAATGTCAGTGCAATATGATTTGCTATTTGCTCCACATCTTGAAATGAAGGAACCAGGAAGCTAGACTTAGACGAACCGTTCCAGGCAGCAAGGGATGCCATGAAGCAGTCGTCGGTCCAAAGGAAGCAACTTCTGTGATGACTTCATTCTTGATTATTCTAGCCTGGAAGTAGGGAATATGATTTTGTAGATCCAGAGCATTGGCTGGTCGTGTTAATGGAAGATTTCTGCACACAGCCCGACCCGTTTGGAGGACACGGCAGAATCAGCGCTTCAACAGTAAAAAATGAGACATCGATCGCCAAGTCCAGCTCGCCGCCAGTTCTCACTTTAACATGCAAAAAGCCTCCGAGATCGGCTGCCCCTGATTCTGCTCAGGACATCGAAGAAAAAGTGAAGCAGGGAGTCTCAAAGAAGACCCAAGACAGTATATACATCTACACACATATTTTGTGTTTCAAAGTTGTTTATATGCCTGGGCGTTCTTGTCAGGCATGGTACCAGTATCCCACCCATTCAAGTCAAGACTGGCCGAAGTCATCTGCATTCATCTCTTCATCAGGTATTCTCATTCCCACAAAACAATGATTACGACAGCAAGTGATGACCTGGATGAGCTGAATTCATCAGATAACGGATCAGATGGTGAGTCAGATAAAGAGATGAACGCCATTGAACTGCTGTAACCGATTTCCCAGCTGACAAAGTTGAGAGTGAATCTGAAGTGGATCCGAACATAAGATTTTAGCATTATTGTAAGAAGGTAAATTCTGTCAAAAACCTCGTACTTGTCATATGGAGGAGACATATTTACATCTCTTCTGGGACTGCCCCTAAGTAATTGAATTTTGGGAAAAATTTTATAAATTCCTTTAATATTATCTTTGGTACTCTTAATCAAGGGGCCTCTGTAGTTGGCAATCTGGTTTATTGGCTAAAATGTACATTTAAAAATGCAGAGTATTTAAAAGTCAATTAATCATTTATTAATTATGTTAATTTCTCCGAAAAGGTTGAAGGTCAAATTGCTAACAGGAGAGGGAAGATAGCAAGCATCATGGGAAGTGGGGAAATTTAGTTACAAATGCTACATCAGTTACTGTTCGATTTATGTTTTACATAACAGTTACTTTTCTTTGTATATATGATTTATATGGTTTGGATGGTTCACCTTTTGTTTATGTTTTGTAATGTTATTTGTGAGTAAAAAAAGAGGAACCTCGTGCATAGCATTGATACATTTTTGGATGAAAGTGTTTCGACACTGTTAAAGTTTCACCATAAACGGAAACAGAACACCTGTTCCTCTTTGGTATCAGAGCATAAAGTGTTGTTCGGGATTCCAGCAACTTACTATTTTGAGGGGGGCTCATGGCAAAGGCCCCTGTAATGCGTTGGCGGAACTGCAAGGAGAATGGCGGATGATGTCATTAAACGCGAAAGTGCAAAAATCCAAGATGCAAACAAATTTTTTGGAATGGACTATTCAGCTTCACAAGAGCGCAAATAATCCGAAACAGAGAAAAATGTTTCTAGCATTCATAAATGCTGTCTTTTCTTAATTAAATATGTCAAGACTTCAAGAGCATTGATTGTTGTATGTAAATATTCACTGAAGGGTGGGGGGAATTCGGGCGAGGGTGGTTGGCAACTGCAATTTCAGAAATCAATGAGTCTTGCTTTTGGAAGACTCCGAATTATTGCAGGACACAGGCCTAAGCCAGTCCAGGTTTTCGGTATTGTACTAAGCCAGTCCAGGTTTTCGGTATTGTACTAAGCCAGTCCAGGTTTTCGGTATTGTACTAAGCCAGTCCAGGTTTTCGGTATTGTACTAAGCCAGTCCAGGTTTTCGGTATTGTACTAAGCCAGTCCAGGTTTTCGGTATTGTACTAAGCCAGTCCAGGTTTTCGGTATTGTACTAAGCCAGTCCAGGTTTTCGGTATTGTACTAAGCCAGTCCAGGTTTTCGGTATTGTACAGACAGATATATACAAACGGCCATCGGCTACATGACTGCTGTGGAACGCCGGGATGAGGCCACTCTCCTCCTGATCAAAGAGATGCGCTTTACCGAACACAACCATACATAGTGACAAATGATAGGCGTATCGCAATGCTCGACACCTACAAAACGTTGTTCATCATGCTACGGTGAACCATTCACAGAACTTTGTGGATCTCACCAAAGGTGCACGTGTGCATACCCAGCACATTGAGGTATATTGGAGTAGGAAGAAGGCAAAAGTACGTAGGTTGAGAGTCTCACCCCAGCACACACAGCTGGATAGTACCGATGAAGAGGATCGGATGGATGTGGAATACCCGTTGCCACCTGGTAGAATAACAAGTTATAGAACAAGGACAGCAGAACTTACAAGAAAACTGTTATTACTTGATCCAGGCATGGCGATCCAGGCATGTGCCTAGAGGTGTAGTAAGGACCACATTGGAGCAGCAACCTGAGAGTCGCACTGATGCGAATCAATAACAGCGACACACACAACCATTTGGGCAAGCAGGAACGCCTTCAATGTATGGATGATTATTGAAAAAATTATCTTAAATAGATAAAAAAAGTTTTTAAAATTTTTCATAGCTATTCAAACTACAGACTTATTTGTAACTGTTATAGATTTATTTGTAACTGTTGTAAAATAATGTGTTAAAACTTTGGCTAAAGCTGATGGCAATTTGTACACAAGAATGATGCATTGACAATGTCATACAATGTATAGACAATATTGTTTACCGTATAGTTAATTGCATGCTCGCAACTTTTCAGGGTCGGTGGATGGGAGTTCTTGGAAATTGCTATTTAATGGGAAGACAAAAGGCAAGAGACTCCTCGACAAGTGCCCCAGGCTTAACTCAACTATGTATGTGCGAAAAAAGAATGTGCCAAGGGTACCCGGGTGCAGGTGCCCAATTCGTCGAGGGTGCCAATGCGCCTACGCGGACGGAGGCAACAAGACTTTCCAAGATTTTTTTATAGAGATGAAATTCTACATGACAGGCAGAGCGTCCGAGGTGACAGGGGTCACATGCACGAGGGAGAAAAAAGGTTGCTCGCCGCAGCAGTGTGTTAGCTTTTCGTTGTGGGCTAATTGAAAAACTTTCTAGCCTTGTTTCAGAACAGGCAGCAACCATTATGACTGTTGAAGACTACATCTAAAGTCTTCAAATCTTTTATTACATTATATGGGAAAACGCCAAATCTGACTGGCAGCACCTATTACGCGGAGCTGCCGGACCCCACGAAGGCCAACCTGGCTCTCCTCCGTTCCGCCATGGTCGGACCTTTCGGCCGCCCCACACTACTGGAAGAGTTTCAGCGTGCCGCCAACGCCCGGGCGAGAGCCTGTCCGTGTACGCGGATTGTATTGATATTTGGTATGTGGGTAGGACTTGATGAGACGACAACAGGGAATGTTGCATATGTTTAGAATCATACCACAATTCAGACACCATTGTGGTAACGCGATGTAATCATGTCTATCATCGCATTTGCCTTGAACGATGGTACCAGAAGGTTGGTAACAATGATGTATAATTTTCTAGGGTTATGTGGGAGAAAAGTAACTATTAAAGGGCAAAGTAAAAGAAGTGCCCATTCTTTCAAAAGGGTAAAAAAATGCCCAGCACAGGGAGGGTGTACGGACCTGCTACCGATGTGGAAAAAGCGGCCCCGTTGGGCGAAATTGCAACTCGGGGCTAAGAAAAGCGAATGGCAAGAAAGTGTGTAAGGGAGAATGTGGCTTGTCCGGGTAACAGAAAAAAGGTTGAGACTAGGTTTCAAAGAGGCACTTTGTGGAAAGTGTGGGTACAACAGAACGGCCGAAGAGTTGTTCCAGCGAGTCGCACGGGCGCACGCAGGCCGCTTGCCGTAAAATGCAACATCTAAGCCGTAACCCCAGGAGTAAAGGACAGGTACGACTAAAACCCATTATTTTTGACATCCCCAACCCTGGCAGGACTACAATGCAGAGGAAAATGACCGAGACCAGCGAAGTGTATGAGGAAATGAACAAACAGCAAGTGGCGGAGAACTGTGGCTGAAGGCGAACGACATCGTCCCGAGACCTGGTAGCGGGAAGGTACCACGGTCAGGCCGCTTATAACAAACCACCGAAGGGGAGATCAAAAGGGCAGCCAGGCACACCGGCAGAATGCCCACTGTGTTCAAACACAGTGGAAATGTGAATGGCACAAACGAAGCCCTTCGCCAAGCCGGCCATCCACTCGTTGAAATACAGGACTGTGTCAAAACAACAAGAGTAATCACCGCCAACGAGTGTTCAAAGAGTAGAAAGAATGGAGCTTATCATACATAGTATAATTAAAATTTTTGTTGATGTACATGTAACATGTACCCATGGAAAGAAGACCCAACATAGTGAAAATGCTCCCAACAAGCCGCCTAGGCACCAGGCTGACTATGTATACAGGTGGACTTCTGTTTTTTAACATAATCTTTATTCATTTTTGATTGTGTGATTAATATTTTTAAACCCTCGAAGCTTTCCTAGTTGTCTGAAATTCACTCTGACGTCTTGTGGATGAATTCATAACGTTGTTCCTATACATTTTGAGATGTAAACACCAAGGAAGCCTCCTTCCTAAATAAAACCACCACTGAAGTATTGAAATTTACACTGTATGTATTACAGCATTTTAAATCATAAGAGGTGATGTCTTCCCCCTGGCCGAAAGTGATTTTATGCATTACATTCAATATTCATTATTAACACAATATCGGTCCTGTGTAACTTAAAGCAGGAGGTTAAATTAAAACTGTACCATTTTGACTTGACTTGTTTTGTTGGTACATAGATTTAACTGTATCATTTTGACTTGACTTGGTTTGTTGGTACATAGATTTGTACAGAATACTTAAAAATGCAAGTTCGCCAATTTAGAAGTGTTATCATTATAATTATCTTCATTATTGAAAGTGGACTGGTATTTTTTGTCTTCATACTATCAAACAGCACCCATGATGTCAAGTATAGATGACAGTATGAGCCCCAACTTGGAATGCAAGTAATTATAATGAGACTACAGACTTCATGCTTACTAGTATACTGACAGGTATATTGAATACTGTATATTACATATAAAATCGCAGCTAAGAAGAAAGTCAGCCACCACAAAGGATATGCTGCTGAAAGTGATAGAAGAGATTTACACTCTGAAACCAAAAGGCACACTGAAATCCAACTCTATGTTTTCTATGTACCACATCAAGGAGTGGCTTGACCAGCAAAAATCTGATCTGATCTTAACACCCCACACACACCCAACAGTAGGTGCATATACAAATGTAGTACTAGTAGGATTCCCTATATCATAATGCAGTATGTTATGTATATAGCTCCCGACCACTGTTGATTTGGGAACGCGCGGTATAATTCTTCCATCGGGCAACGTTTACCATTTCAACTGAATTACACTGTTTAATAACAAAATCTACACAAACCTTGTGTTTTGTGGGGACACAAAGCTGACCGGAAAATGGCTGTTGGTGGCCTAAAACAGCGATAGAAGAACACGATATCATCCAGAGGCAGCCATTTTGGGCTTGTTTACGGGGCACGTCCTCCTCCCAGGGCGGCTGGCAGCTCAAATGAGCCCGCTGGGCGCAAGGCGTGAATTACCCGCCATACCTTGCGATCCTTCTTACACCCCCCCCCCCGATCTGTGCCATTCACAACCCGCGCGTCCACATGGATTTCGATTCCTGCTGAATCTTTTCAGACTCAAGACTTAGAACATTCCAGCTCGTTCTGTCCCATTACCGCGCCATTGATTGGTTGTCGACCCCCAAGACTAACGGACTTGTAAAGGTACTGGACGTATTTGCTATGTACTGTTTTGTTTATGTATGCGTATGCCTTCGCCTGGTGTGTGGATGTGTAGTCCTGCGGGAACACCCAACACAGGGAAGATGTTCTTCAGTGGTCATGCGCGACCCTGAACGCGTGCTGAAGACTGTCATCATGCCCTTCGCCACTGTCATCCTGGACTTTTGGACTTTTTTTAATAACATAATCTTTTTTTCATTTTTGAAAACAGGTGGACTTCAATCCCAAATCTTTTATATGTGATTAATATTCTTAAACCCTCGAAGCTTTCCTAGTTGTCTGAAATTCACTCTGACCTCTTGTGGATGAATTCATAACGTTGTTCCTATACATTTTTGAGATGTAAACACCAAGGAAGCAGAACATGAGACTCACATGTCAAGATATCTAAGGGAAAAAGCAGCAAACAGAAGACGATGGGAGGAATTGTACAAAGACGTACACTGATTTGGTTATCGATGACAATCTGTCTATCTATAACTAAGAACAGTTATTATTATTATTAACCAGCTACAATTTGTACTGTACTTGAGTCTGCCATTGCATGCTATCTGACAACATGTACTTGTTCTAGTCTGATTTACCACTCAGTCCCTGATAACTCACACTGACATCTGCTATGAATTTTGTTGCGACCACATGTCGTGTGTCGGTGTCTTCCCAACACTGTGTGAAGCGAGCTGCGTAAACAGCCGAATTACTGCCCCTTGGAGTCAAGATCCTGTCACCACTTGTGATGGACTCTGAACTCAATTATTTTAATGTTTTTATTGCTTCTGTTCAATTGTTTTGATTTGCACTTCCAGATGTACAGCTCCTAGCACTATAGACTACTATTTTGGTATCACTGTTTTCTAAGTGTACCTACATGTAACTGAGTTCTGCACTGTATACGTAGCAAATAGGATTATCATTTTGATTTTTGGCCAAGCTGTAATGGCAAATGTGGGCATTTGCCAAGGGGAGCATGAAGGGGTGTAAGAAGGTGTATCTGCTTGGAGCTGGCCAGAAACACAGCCCAGTGTGGACATGCCATCTCACCCTATCTCTAGCTAGCTACAGCACAATCGCATTGTAACACATGTGTTGATACTTGATGGATACTATAATTATTGCAAATCACGAGTAAATAACTGGTGTTGACTGACACATTTTACTATGTCCGTATACGTTTAAAGCTCGATATATACTGTTATATTGCGAATAGTGATGTACTCGCCTTATTTTCAAGTGTACATTTTGTACAAGGTCAGCACAGCCACGAAAATTTGTTTTTCCTTCTGCTGCACTTCTTTTGATCACTTATCTCTCAAGTCGGGAACTGAATAGATACACCACGGATTTCCATGTTACGGTGAATTTATTTACACTAAAACAATGTGGCTGGTTGTTGACAAACCGTCTCATAGAATTGTGTTTTGTTACGTCTTTCCTGCTTATCTCAAAGTCTATTTTTTTCAGAATGCAGAGCCATGCTGTACAACATAAAGGCGGGAGGGGAGACTGTACGACCAGCGGCAAGAATACGAATTGCCAGCAGTTGACATCCTGGATGATGCTGAGTGAAGACCGAAGATAGCCCCTGAAATACTTCTGACTTTTGTATACTTGTCAACGCCTTTCAGCCCATTTTCACAATTTCTGTACGTCTGTCAAGTCGGTACTTTTTAAAAAGAATCGAGAATTACTCCTGTTTGAATATTAGGCTAGTGTAATATCTGATTAGCCACCCTCTGTGTTTTATGCGGGAAATTGTCAAGACATATGTGTCATGAAGCCCACATATTTTACCAGTTCTTTTTTCCTGCAAAGCATGAGGCGGTTGGTAACGCCTAGTTCTTCAAAAGTTCTTTGTTTCTGTAAAGCATGTGGCGGTACGAAGTACGTTTCTGAGAGGGCATATCGTGACCACGCGCGGGAAAACGTCAGAGGCAAATGTATTGGCGCCGGCGACAAACCGGCCATTACAGCTCTGCTTGAAGACCAACATGACATCAGGAACGGGCCAGTAATCTTCACTACCGGCCCCTTGTCCCACAAATAGACACAGATTGGCTTCACAGCCCGTTTTTAAAGAAAGGCCAACAATCCCAGTGTGTCGCAGAAATGTATTCCTGTTTTCTCTTTTCACAGTATTGGACGACCATGGAATACCCAACTAGTCTGGTATCCAGCCGTAGAAGAAGATCGCACCAAAATGCTAATTCATTCCACTTGCGAAGTTATCAGTTTGCTAAGAAGGCAAACAGAAATTGTCTGTTTCCATCATATGCACTATAGGACATTGATTTAACACTCTTATAATGTTCAATTACTAAAATATTCTGCCTTTGCTATATGTAAATTGTTTTTCTAGAGTGTCACTTTCTAAATCATTTTCAAAACTTTCTTACAGCAAGATGGAAGACACTTCAAAAGTTCGCTCTCACTGAGGTTGATGTGCTGCCCGCTACATAATAATCAGCTCACTTACTGGGTCCGTTGTCCTATCTGTGGTTGACAGTTGGAGAGGAAGGAATAAATGCTTGTTTTGATTTTGATTCGCTGGCGTGTACCAAAGCTTGCTTGTTTGTTGGTTTACTTTTATTTATCACAAAATGGTGCATGGGCAGACCATATCTATGTTCAAGGTACTCAGCTCCACCCACGGGCCGTAAAATTCCACCCGTCGGTCAAGCCTCCGTCCCACCGCTGAAGCAAAGGTGAGTTCCCCTCCCCCACTTGTCGATATTTGATACCCTAAGACAAGACTAGGGACACATGTGGATAATCTCTGGACAATTTTGCACCTTTTTGGCTGTTTCCTACGTTTTCTGTTACATTCTTTTTTGAATGATGTCCAGAATTGGTGCAGAGGAAAATAGAAACTTTAGTACATCCTGACCCTTCATCTTCTTGTCTACTTTGGGATGGAGGTTTGAAAGAAGCTACCTCAGATTATGGTGCCATCAATGTCTCGTGGTTTCTTAACTGCCCAGACGGCACAAGTTCTACGTGCATCGAGCGGGCTTTATGGCATATACTGGCCAGCTAGATATAGATGGCCTAAAGGTGTCCCATCTGTCATGATCCCTTGTGTGTAAACATTGATCATTTGAGTTTATGTTTCGACAAGTTTGTTAATCACGTTGCCTAGAGGCAATTAAAGAGTTGAACAAACCTGTTAGCCATTAGCCTGTTATTCCTCAGGAGGTAACACATTGTATTTCTATGGTATTTTCCGTAACTAGGGAACTAGGCAAGACAAAAACAAGAAAACAGAAGAGGTTACTGGCACCTAAAAAGTGGAGGATGAGAATCAAGAATCTCCGGAAGAAAATGATGATGAGCTATTTGCCACACCTTCACCTAAGAAGCGAGCAGTCAAAAGGGCAAGACAAGCCTTATAAAAAAACGTAAAAGGAAGGCAAAAGTTCTGCAACACCTTGTTCAGTCCCCTACCCAGAAGGATATCTTGGAGATAAAAGAGGTGGAAATCATGGCATCTGACCACAACACCAAGAGGCTTGGAACAGATGCCGGTATCAAGTTCCTGGAAGCAACTGTGGATATCTAGTGGAAGTTGGTGAAAGCTTTCAGAAAAGAAATTAAGTATGGAAAAGTGCTCATATTGAAAGTGTAGCTGTGCATAAGGAACTTTGCAAACAACTAGAATAGTGGTTTAGAAGACATTCATCGGATGATGCAACAATGAAAAAAAAATCAAGTATCAAACACCTAACATCCCAAATAGTATTGGCATGTAACTGATCTACATGAAAATAAGACTTGATACAAGCAAACGTGAGGTTAGTAACAAAGTCGTGAGGTTGAAAGTTGGTTGATGCGACAAATTTACATTTCAATTTCAGGCAAAGATGAGAATAACCTGAAGGATGAGGCCAAGGACTTCCTCAACAACACATGGTTGTACATACTGCGGCGAGATGTATTTGCTGGTGACATGGGGGATTTAATTCTAGCCGAGTCCAATGTACTAATTAACGCCATCATTTTCATTTGACAAAGATGCATTTTTACTCTGCTGCCAGATATCCATGTCAGACCCCGATGCCCCATCCAGTACACCACTATCACCAATGCCATCAATAGCTGTCGGGTCAATGATAAAACACCTAAAAAACATTGCAGTGAAAAAGTTGAAACCCAATACTGTACCCGCCAAGTTCAAGACGGCAAAAACTATATGTGGTATCTTGTGCAGATGTAAAGTTTGCATTAACAGTAATGGACAAAGGAATACAATGGACATCTTCCTCCATTTCCAAAATGCTTTTCAAGACATATATATTTTTCTTTCTCGCTGTAGAGCATTGTCCAATACATTTGTATCTTTAAAGATTAGTTTATCACCACCCGATAACAAGTATTTTTTTTCAACCTCAACCATCGCTAAGTAAGTTCCCACAATGCAGCAAGTACATGTGTTTCAGCAGTGCTGTAGACAATAAATGTACCAAGGCAAGAAAATATCTTGTGTTTCTTGGATAGCTCATTGTAGGACAAATTTCGGTATTTCCTACTTTCAGCCGACTCAAAATGATTAGGTACCCTCAAAATGATTAGGTACCCTTGGAAAAAGTTGAAAAAAAGTTGTTTTTTTTGCAATGTTTTTGATTGCAGTAGGCTCTAAGAATTAGTGTTTTGATCTGTACAGGCAGCGAAAATGGGTCAAAAGGTCACCCCATCTGTTATGATAATAGTTTTAACGTAATTCTGTGGTATTTTTTTTCTCTTTTGGCGATCATCTCGCTAGAACATTGTCTAGTATACTGTAACCATTACACTCTCTACAAATTTAGGGTTCTGTTTAAATTTTTGCCCAAAACTTTGGTCTTGTCCATGGGCAAAAGGGTGGTCAAAGCCATATCAGTAAGTACATGACAATAAGACTGTCTCCAACTATACAATCTGTTACTATTGTAAATCACTCATTTAAGTTAATGCAGCTTCACTCCAACTTTTACCTCCACAACGTTTTAGAAGCAAGACACTTTGTCTCCAAGGATTGTTTGAAGTGAGGCAACTGGGTACTGATGATCTACATGTATGATACCAAGCTGAGATAGCTACATCTATGATGACAAACATCAAACTGAAAAATAAATGCTATTTGTACCATCTCTTAAATGTGTTTAATTACTAAACCCATTCACTGTTGAGTAAAACTAAACTGCCATACTGAATGAATGAAGATGTTAATACATCATTTATGGTAAATCTTTAAAAATCGTTGTTATTATCATTAGTGTATTCGTGGTCATCCATATTTTGGAAAGTTCAGTCGCGGGGCGTTTCACATAACATCGGTATGGCAGGTAACAACTTGTGATGCAGTCTCCATAGCGACTGCCTTCAAGAAGCAACATAGACTTGAACTCTTTGTTTTTCATCCCATAAGGGGAGTTCCTAATATCTACGTTCAAAGATGGTGTCTTGAGCGAGACCTTTAACATCATTGCTGCCAGTGTTGCTCTTAACATCCCAATCCATGTGTTCTCTCCTCCACCAGGACAGTTGCAAAGGAATCGGTTTACCCGTGACATTTTTGGGCGTAAAGTAGCTGTACACAATGCTCGCCACCTATGAGTAACAAACCCAAATTATTTTTTGTGCAGTCATGTCAGGGTCGCAGAAAAACAGTTACTGGAGTTTCTTCAGTGACCCTGAGCCGTGCAAAGTAGCATGCCCCGATGTGGCTGAATTCCTTGGGTACTAAGTTTCGCATCTTTCTGCTGTCCTGAAGGTGGGTCCACATTTCTTACTCAACTGGCTTTGGCAATTGAAGATCTGGGGGACAGGCACGATCTGGTTAGAATCCTTGTCAAGGTAAACGAGGATGTTGGGAAAATTTTATT
The DNA here is from genome assembly GCF_000003815.2 of Branchiostoma floridae. NCBI lineage: Eukaryota > Metazoa > Chordata > Leptocardii > Amphioxiformes > Branchiostomatidae > Branchiostoma > Branchiostoma floridae. The sequence goes on from NW_023365803.1 coordinate 12,033, forward strand.
TTAAGTGAGAGGCAACTACAAGCAAAGTCCATTGACAAGGAAGCTATATTTCTATTTCCTTACCATGATAAATAAACAGTTCCACATAAGGTGTCAGATCTAGACACATCCCCATAATGCACATCAAGCTTTGTGGCGTATACAAATCTATTTGATTAAATTCAATTAATAAAATGGCGTGCGTCTTAGAGGCGTGCGTCTTAGAGGCGAAAACACACATCCAGCTGCTGAGCGATACAAAGACGACGCGGACCTAGTGTTCGCGCATTTGAAAGAAGCATGAAGTGATAAGGCCCTGTTTTCGGCGTTGATTCAGGCATTCTATGGCCGGCAGCAACTCAAATCATCAAATCAGTACATCATTTGAGGAGGGGTTGGAAGTGACCCACATAATATAAGGTACTAGAATACCTTGCTTTAAACCATGTGGCAATGTCATCAGCGATGCTCGTCGCCAAGGAGATAAAGTGGCTGAGACTATGAAAATCCTAGGAAACAGCGCGTACGGGTAAATCAATGTTGACTTTTACAATGACGCAGTAACAGCATACTGATTATCCATTCCCTGCATTTTCGATAAATTTCAGAAGTTGCACCTTCTGTGAAGCACAATTGTGTAAGGGAAGCATCAGATTTGATCTCCCCTAGAGGCTGAGGATTGTTCAGGTGTCAGTATATGCCAAATTGTGCATGCTTGTTTTAAATACCTCGTTTAAATTCTGAAAATACATAAATGAAGCGTTCTCTGGAAATAGGCTTCTGGAACATTAAAGGCGGATATCACCACTACCGATGTATCATTTGGTGGTATGGTGTTACTGTTACTACTGTCTAACCCATATTTGCTTTGCTTGATATCCCAGACCCTGATCAGACCACACCGCAGAAAAAGTGGCTGCTGCCAGCGAGGCATACAAGGAAGACAACAAGCGAAGAACAGCCACATTAGCAGGAATTTAACAGCATCAAAACATCATTTGTGGCCTTGACATCCAGCAAACCCATCTAACTTAGCTGAACAAGCCCCCACTGTACCAGACTCACAGTCCCCGAAGTCTGGGTTTCCAAGAGGCAGGACAGCTGTAATACTTAAGTTAAGACCTGACTAACAGAACCCGAGTAAGCTGGATGTCCTGCCATTGCCAATAGTTTTGCTCTGTCACCTGTTTATATTTGGATGTGTATGGAAGATAACATTGCAACAGCTACTGTTGTTCCCATCAAGGGTCTGGTTGTGTTGTCTCAGCATCCTGCTGTAGGAATAAGATGATTCCACACTTGAAGCTGAACACTCTAAAGATCTCCAGACCCAGGTGGCATCTTGTACCTCTGGGTTGACCTGTGAGACAGAAATGTTCATATCACTAGTAGTAGTTCCCATTACAATACCGAGTTTAAGTTATAGCAAAGTGCATATATCAAATTCAAGCTGAGGACATTACAAAGTGGGTAGCATTTTAACCGTTTTAAATCAAAATGCCACGTCAGGAACTTTCACTGATCAAGACGGTTTACATAACCCGTTGAATACAAAGAACGCGTATGACCTGACCACGCCACCCCGGTCCTAGAAACGGACCTTCACACACATTAACATCACTGAAACATCGTCCACAATCTCTGGATAAAAAAAAAATCGAGGCTGTGTGTTTAAAATACGCCGGCATCGTCGAGGATTTCAGACAAACTTTATCCTTTGCCTGAGTTTTCAACGCCAGAAATTTACCCCACGAAAAGGCCTACATGACTCTCACCAAAAAAGCAGTTTTTCTCACCGATAATACATGTTTTTCAGCTTCAAATTGTAATGTACTAACTAACCACCGAAACAGCTGTACTATAAGATGACAAGAAAAAATTATGAGGCAAAATGAAGAAGACAAAATTTGGTGAAACAAACATCCACCCTCACCTCACAATGGCCGCCCTGCACTGAGTGGATTCCGCACAGTAAAAAAAAAACACTTCTCTTGTATCAATGCGCGTCAACATTAGGGATGCTGCTGAACTTTAAATGAAAAAGTTACATTCAGTTACTCGTTAAAAATTACGACAAAAAAATCTAATAGTCAAGACCAAACAAAAGCATCAATTGTACGTTCCATTTTTGGCTGCACTATTTTCTGGCGGCGCTTGTGTATATTTCGTCTGGGGACGGTATTCGGTGGCTGTTGGATAATGACGTGTACAGCGCCCGAGGGTTACTTAGGGGGTTTTCGAAGTACCGCTCTTAAAAAAATCGATATAAGTTGATTTGATTATATGGATGCCATCCCTAGGAACGGCAAAGCTGATGCGAGCGCGAGAATAAAGACAAGGTTTGGCAAAAAAAGTTGCCTTTATCAGTATGAATCTAAGCGGCAAGGAGGGTTGAACATAGGATTAAACACGCACCAACAATTAGGTGTATGGACCGAAACATAGTACCGATACGAACCGTTTGTTTTTTCTTAGACCGGCTCGAAATATTCTTGAAAAAATCAATAAGACAGGTTTTGCCGATTAGAAAATGGATATCGCCAGGCGTCCTTGGGTTTACTTGGCAAGTTGGCATTATAGCTTACAAGAGCGAAGTCCAGTAGAGTTTATTAGTCACTTGCGCCAAGTTTTTTTTTTTTTTTACAGTCAAAGATACAGAGACAGCCTTGATTATATGAAGATAGAATTTTAAAAAAGCCAACAATTAGGAGTAGGGACCGGTACAGCGTACCGGTACAAAACCCGGGATTTTTATCTCCTTTGGCCGGTTCGAAAAAAAAAAAAAAAAAAACATCATTATCAGTACAACTGTATGTCATGCTGCTGTCACATTGGCATTTTTCGAATTCAAACTGATGTCTAAGTCTGTGAGTTAGCGCTTTTACATACAATGTTTGCTTTTTGTATCGTATTTGCAGACTGTTCCCTAGCGCATAGCCAAACGCCCACTGTGCTAGCTGGAAACATCCCTGGGAACAAGGTAAGAGTGGCCGCTCCTACACAATCAACGACAATATAGGGCAAAAAGTCAAGGTCAGCTGGCCCCGTGGAATGTCCATTTCCCTGGGCATGGGAAAGGCAGTGCCGTCACATATGACGAGCTGACCTTACCAATGTTCTTATCTTAGTTTGCTAGGAATGTCGTGGGTGAACATCGCCAAAGCTCAACTGTTCGTAGTAAGCTGACCGTCCTAGCAGACATTATGTACGACGAAATGTACGCTTCGATTATGTATGCGCTTGAGAAGGGCTCTTTCGGCTGGTCTGACATAGATGACATTGAAGGGGCTAGGGACAGGCATTACAGAACAGCGGGGACACACCAATGTGTGAACAGTCAGTCTGGCGCCAGGCCACACCGCGAAATTGTCAGACATAACTGCAGGTACTTAAAAACAAAGGCGACAAAAGTACTTTGCACAATTAAATCAGCAATGTGTAGTGAGGTATAATTTGGATTGCCATGCAATAATGGCAACGACCTGCACAAGGTAAACAGAGTATTTCATCACCTGTATTGGAGACACTATCACAACATTGATTATCTGATGAGTTAAAGAAGGAAAAAAATACTCGAAGCACGAGACAACATAACGTTCACACTAAACCCAATCACTAAGATATGCACAACTCTCCACAACTAATTACACTCATTTACTTTTGACAGTTTCTACATATCAGTCAGTCTTCTCCTTAACATTTTAGAATATTTTTTAACAAAACTATTGTTTAATAGTTATACTCTTATCCAACCGATACGGATTTTAACCATAATGAAAAGTTAACTAATGAACTGGGTTGAACATTGAGTTGTTACGGTCCCGACACATCCAGCTTGATGTTGCCACATATGTGCCATTTGATATCTATTTATGCAATGGCACGCAAGGGTTACAAATCCTCTACTTATGATGAATGCAAAGATATGTGAGCATTTTTTGTCATTGTTACTTCATTGTTATTTCAATTTCTTATTTTAGATTGCATAATTTATACCGTGGGCGTGCGCAGATACTGTTTCCATACAATTGATATCCCTACTCTCTTGTTTCACAGTTATTCTCTGGTGACCTGATGAAGTTCGCAATGAGGGGAATGCTTCCCACTGCCCAAAGGGACACCCTGTTCAAGCTCTGTGATACGCTGAAGGACCTAGGGGCTCCTGTCTAGGACATGGAAAAACTGGCAGAGCTGGAGTTAAATGTCCATGCTACATTCAGTCTTTTGGAAAGGAGCTTCCCACTGGCTATGCGGGCAGATGCACTTAAAGCACATTAATTGGAAAATGGAATTAACATTTTTCCTGTAAACAGATCGATACTACAGGAGATCTCATAGAATAGAAGACAATGTTTCCCTGATTAAAATTATCTTGTTTTGAAATCCTGATATATAGAATTAAGTACAATCCAGCAAAATCGTTTTTATAATGCAGTTAAAGATTCAATCATATGCTAGTATATCAGCAGGCCGTACATTGATCAATATCCTACACCAGAAACCACACTGCATATCCCCGAGCAAAAATTGAGAGTATGCTAGCAAAATATGTTGTGTATTTTGATGATGTTGTGTATTTTGATGTTGTTAGCCTCTATGTTTCACTTCATTGTTTTAATGAATGAATGATATTTTTTGGAGACATGGATGTTGCATCCTCCGCACCACATGCCGAACATCATCAGAGTATGGGCCAGTGGCATCATACTGGATGCTCCCCTACATAAGGTTTATGCAGTACTTCCTGACAAAGACAACAAACCGAAGTCATCCAACGGAATCTGCTGCCAAAGCCCTCAGGGTAATAACACATGATAGCTTTGTGCACTTTTGAATGTATTATTTACAAATATAATTATTTGTGCACTCTATTATTTTTAAATAGTTAGCAAAGAAAGATATCATGGATCTTATAATTGGAGTCATCTTACATTTATATCATGAATTTGACTGACCGGAGGCAAATTCCAAACTTACACAACTTGGCAGGATAACAATTAAGTAGTTGATAAGAAAATGATCAGAGCAAGAGCCTACTGTAGATCACAAAGGGTGATGTTCTAAGGTACTCTATTTGTGATTCCAACATTATTAGACTCCAGTGAAATCAATAACACTAAAACAGAACTTTTCACATATGCAATGCATTATGAAATCCAAACACTGAATCCATAGGGAAATGTTCCTTTAGCAACCATATGTAAGTGGATTTGTTATTGTTGTTATGCACAGATCAGTAAGTTTTAGACGAGCACAGGAATTAGACGAGCTCAGCGTGCTGACCCGACTTTGGCTTGCCTCGTATTGGTTAACCAAAAAGGCACGAAACCTGACAACCACGGTGCACAGTGGCTGACTAGGAAATAGCGCGCGTTTTATTCTGATGTGTCCCCAACAATCATTGGGCCTATGTCTCTTGTACAAGACTAGAATTAAGAATCGTATTCACCTCTTTTCCAGCAAACAGTCAATGCAAAACCAGAACTGAAAAATTAACTATAAGGATAAAGAACAGCCGGGGAAGGTAACTTTATTGAGTCTTCACATGGCACATTTCCCAATGCAAAAGTAAAGCTACATGAAATGTTAGCAGATTTGTCATTCTATGTTGAGCAAATTTACGCTATATAATGGAAAAAAAATTGTCAATGACTAGAATCCATAGGTTTTCTTGTTGATAGCAATTACAAGCTACAATTAGTCCATTCCCACAATTAGTCCATTCCCACAATTAGTCAATGCACTTTTTCCCTGCCAGTGTACAACCGCACCACTCAGAACCCAGGACTGTGTACCTCCGACCTAGCGCGCAGCTGCTAACTTCTTCGGTTACAAGCAAGCTTTCACCAATCTAACTTTTGGTATCAGTTCGGCTGGCTAAAAGGGAATTTCTCGCTAAAAACATGCGTTCATGCAACCGTTCAGTTTTTGGCTCGGATCTCTTTTGTACCCACTCGGAGTAATACATCAATGAGATATTAAACAAAATCTCATTCTAGTATAACACTCGTCCTTGTATAACGACGTTGTTATTTTACAATGATTATGTGATAGAGAAAAAAAAGTCACAACACAGGATTCTACGACGACAATACTACAAACGTTCCAAATTATAATTTCAAACATTTATGTTAATTTTCAGGCTATCGAACTGGGGCGCAAAGAGGTCAGGGTCAGCGGCGCGCTACATACCCTGAAATGGGTACTAGTATGCAGCGACCCAACCAGGATGGGGAAATCTCCAACTTTCACCACGTCTGGAGACAACAAATCGGTCGGTCATGACAGTGCCCCCCAGCACAGCTGTGCCTGGCTGGGGTGTAGGCATCTTTCTGGCCACTGGACAGTCAGTCGTGGCCAAGATAAGGTCAGTAACAACAGCTGTATATAATTGAATATCCTCATTAGAGGATTAGCCACTATGCAGACATTGTTCAAATTGTTACAGAGTTACATGCAACTCTTCAAATTGTTACAGAGTTGCATGCAACTCTTCAAATTGTTACAGAGTTACATGCAACTCTTCAAATTGTTACAGAGTTACATGCAACTCTTCAAATTGTTACAGAGTTACATGCAACTTTTCAAATTGTTACAGAGTTACATGCAACTTTTCAAATTGTTACAGAGTTACATGCAACTCTTCAAATTGAAAAGATGAAAGTTGAATCTCTACTTCTGGATAAATCAAACTATGCAGAATAGAGGGCGGGGGATGCGTACAACACACTTGGCCTTCTCCTCCAGACATTGGTATTGACAAATTTGATTTATCCAGAAGTAGAGATTCAACTTTCATCTTTTCATTATATTCCTGGATGTATAATCTTCACAAACGTAACTCTTCAAATTGTTACAGAGTTACATGCAACTTTTCAAATTGTTACAGAGTTACATGCAACTTTTCAAATTGTTACATGCAACTCTTCAAATTGTTACAGAGTTACATGCAACTCTTCAAAACTTTGTCGACAACCCCCCCCCCCCCCTCGCTCAAGAAAAACGTCATTGTTCCTGAATAAGTAGGCGTCATGACGATCCTAGGTCTCTACTTGCAATTGGACCCTAATTCTACTCTGACTCTTAAGTTCGTCAAATCACTCCTAGGTTCTAAACAGTACAGACACCCTCTACTGGTCTGATGACGGTTTACCTGTCCAGCCCAGTGTCACTCATCTTGTAGATAACTGTGGTTCTGTTATTGCATCTAGGTTTGACTGAGAGGCCACTAACAAGGACTACCCCACCCACCCCCACACCCCAGCAGGTAGGTGCCGACAAAGCGCCGGGCTAGACAGTTGACAGTATGTCAAAGATGGGCGACATTGACAAGTCCGGAGAGGAGAATGAGGACAGCATCACCGGGGAAACGGTGAAGCCCGGACAGCTTCACCGGGGAAACGGTGAAGTCCGGAGAGGAGAAGAAGGACAGCATCACCGGGGACACGGTGATGTCCGCAGAGGAGAAGAACAGCGTCACTGGGGACAGCGTCACTCCTTCATCCACAAAGACGCATTCCATCTTCACATCAGGTGCGAAGTGGACGTCCAGACACCTGATCAAATTGCTAGTGAGTTTGTTAGAATGTTGTTTGTTTTTGAATCTATAATATTTCCTATGTAATCATCTGCCTCTGTAATTTTTCTCTGTCACAAAACTTACTTTCTGCCTTGCTTCCATACCATCTGACAGTTTCAATACATACTACACATAACTGATTAATTTATTCTGTCACTGATTTGGGGGCATGAAACTAAAAGCAAAACAGTCACTAGACACAAAAGTAATGAAATTGTAGTGTTAATAGTCTGCATAGTTTTGTAGAAGCTGAACTTACTGATAGATATGAGGAGTGATAAAAAAGTTGTCGGCCTCGCCCAGAAATAAGGTAAACAACTCAGATTTAATGGCATAATTATATAATATGAAGTCTTTTATCAATATTCCCCAAATTTCAAATCATTGTAGTCATTACTTTTCAGTCGACATGCTTTGGAAAATCAGTATGCAAGAGGTGAGAAAAACATGGATGAACTGTGATCAGAGCTGTGTGGATAGTATTCCTCATGCGATAAAATCTTTGTAGACATTGTGAAAATGTTTGATGAGGATTTCCTACGAATCCCAGCTAAAACAAAGTGGTACTCCGACTTTCAGCAAGAGAGTTGACCCGCACACCTCAAGGTCCCAGCTAAAATGTCCATGTCTCTCTCACCTAACATTACTGGGTATTGCCTGAAAAGCAATCATCACAATGGTGTGAATTTTGGGTCACATTTATAAAAGTCGTCATACAAGTACTTTATGATTATGATGAGAAATTATAGTTGCACACCTTATTTTTGGGTGAGGCCGCAAACATATTGATCATCCCTTGTATATTGGTATGTTTTTAAGTTTGTATAGACAAAAGGTGGAAGATGCAAATATATTATGGCAAGAATGAATTGAGATATTTGTTTTCCCATCAATTAGGAGTTCCAGACGGAATGAAGAGATACTATGAATTCTGGAATAAGACGGCAGATGAGAGAAGCATGGCAGGCTATGCCGGAAGCGAACTAAAGAAGAAGATTGACAAAAAGTGGAAACTGCACCAAAAAACACTGCTGCTGCCACTGCCACCAAAGCTGCCACCAAAGCCACCATAAGGCATAACAAACTTCCCCCCAGCCCGGCAGCTGGGGTTGGTATATTGGGCCGTGTGACAGTTTCACATTAGGCTAAGTCCTCCTGGGATGCCCCTGGAGCCTGCAATGCCAGAATAGGTCACCCCCGGTCACCGACCAGATAGCCTGGCTGACGCCCCGCCCACCTTGTCACTGCAATTTAAAGCTGTATAGAATTGAAATAAATCCCGTCGCCTAGTTACAAGGCAAGCTTATTCCACAATTCCGCTCGATTCAAGATGGTGGACAGACACAACATGTATTTGTTTCTGACAACAACATTGGCGTTTTTAGGTAATTTACTCGCTTTTTACATTTACCTGTAATTTGGCAATAAATCCTGACTTTCTGAGAAAAGTAGCTGTTTGGGTCACGGCCATTCCGAGGCGGGCTGTGCCAGAGGCAGGCCATGGCGTTCGTGTATCCAGAGCAGCTATATTATCGCGTACATAGAACGGAGATTCTTTTGAGAGACAAGCAGGGGGAGCTAGAGAATGCTAGAGTTGAGGTAGACAGACTAAGGGGTCAGCTCCAGCAAAGCCAGCAGCGGATCCAGGAGCTGGAGGGCGAGCCTGCCAGAAAAAGGCCCAAGCTCTACAAGGCACGACCATGGTCTATCCTACAACCCTCGACAATGAAAGAAAAGAGGCGCAAGCTGAGGGAAGATTACATGGACCCATGCTTTAAAGAGCTGCCATCCAACATCGTGAAAGCCAATGTAAGTCTCGATCAATCTGCCAATGTGACTTCACCGTTGTTCAACCTAATTTATCAAGCAACATCTGATGATGCCTGCTAACCAACACCTCCTTGAGGAAGATCAACCTGTAGTCCATTTCCGGTACGGCATAGATGGACGGCGACAGGCCAAGAATAACATCATTGGTGCTGTGATGGCCTGTATAACACCCATAAGATGCATGGAGGAAGCAGTGGAACGGCCTCGCAAAGTGAAGGACGAATACTGTGTCTTTCTGTATAGTGGTAGGTATCTGCAAACATGAATGACACTTCAATTTGTGCCTTGGAATTATATTAGGGATACAGCTTGTGTGGTATGTATTTTCAAATTTTGGTGATACATTCAAATGGGAAACCATTGTCTGTCTCACTGCAGGCAAAGAGGACTATGATGAGCAGCTGAGGGTCGGTGCTCGGGTTTTCGAAGAGATGGAAGCCATCCAGGAGAATGGAATTGTCATGGAGATTGGAGGCGTGGAGAAGAATGTACAAATCAAGTGGTATGTCAGCTTTAGCGGGCCCATAATTTCAATATGCTTTGGACAAGGCTAAAAATGCATTGACCTTTCTCCTGTAACCCCCTAATTCTTTGTCCAATGGACAACACACCTGATTAAGTGTAATACACCTTTTTACATGTATGTTGTACAGTAGATAATTAGCATATCCCAGCATGCAATTTTGGCGGGTAACTGCGGGATCTGAGATGTGAGCGAGGATATTTTTCAGCCGTCCCCACATTTTTTGGCTTTTTACTCCGTGGCCGTGCAGTTTAAAATGTTTTTTTCTAGTGTCCTTTTATAGGTAATAGATATTCCGTTTATGTGTAACTTTTGTGAAAGCAGTTATTCTATGCGTTAGAGGAGGGAATTTGTCTTCGAGCAGTGTTACGTAAACATCGACATATCTGCTCATTCTGCTCAGTATCATTGAAACTCTGGACTGAAGCTGAAGAAACCGTAGTGCACGAATGAGCTGCTGAGGGTCACGTCGGGGTCAGGCGGAATAGACAACAACAACAATCTGCAGAAGATGGCGGCCCGGTGGTTCTTGTAATAGAGCTTTGTTGTTTCAGGTCCTGTCGTGGATTACCTTTGGGCTTCTGGAGGTTTTTTTTCGCCCGACAAAGAAGGTAAGGGAATTGGGAAGGTAGGGAAAGGAAGAATCCGGCCCGACTAGCAAGAATAAAGGCCGGAGGAACAAAAGTTGGATCCGTTGAACGGGGTGAATCTGGACGCTATATCATAGCGTCCAGTGTTCTGGGCTAACCGTCGATGTGGATATCTCCTCGTGTATCTTCAAGAAAAATCATGTTGGTGACTTACTGACGTGTTAGCTTACGTTTGATGCCAGGATTAAGCTAAGGTCTTCTTGTTTTGCCGAGAAAATTGACGATATTGGGGAGGGGGGCCGTGGCATTTTTTATCTGGCCGGGCCATATTGGAAAACAGCACGTAAATATGTCGCCCGTTGCGTCGTCCACGTCCACATAACCGGGAAACTGCTGTGCCAGTGAAGCTGTACTAATGTCACAAGTTCCCATATTATCCAAACCATGAACATCGGGTGGAGGACCTTAAGAACGCTATGGGGGACAGAAGTCTGGAAGGAGAGGGTGGACTTGGTCCGGGCAAGCAGCCCGCGATGATGATGATGATGACAATTGTTTATGTATACAATTATTTCGTGATGGAACATGGATATGCATGAAGAATGGGTAAAGAGAATGAGCATGAATCAGAGACATATCTGAGTTTGTAGATTTACTGTAAAGAGTGTATGTTGTTGCAAATCTCTGACTATCTGTTGAATTGCACTGCAGATGGACACTCACAGTACGCCTGTTAGGAAACGGAGACGGATACACGTTGTGAGTCCCAAGAATCATTCGGGTGCAGCAAGAAAGGGCCTGGTATTTGTGTCACCTTCAAAGAGACCCCCAAAGAGTGAGTTCCTATCTTTTGTTTTACGATTCAAAGTATTAAACGATATATGGGGTACTTTTTATTCTTCATGTGTTTTCCTCCACTGTGCCTATGTCCTGGAGTGTCTCACTAAATTATCACTAGTCGTACATTCCTCATTCTGAACCTGTAACTTAGTTTCATTCTGTTGTTAAATTATGTCTACAATAAGCATATTTTTTTCGAACTGAACAGGCTGCCCGTCGCCTGGTAAGGAAGTCAGTCGATGTACTCCTCTCCCCGAGGGCTTCTAGAAGTGCCAGGCCAAAGCTATGGTCTCCAAAGGAGAAGAAGGTGAAGCAGAGATGTGGTGCCTGGTCAAAGGTCCAGCCCAAACATCAGGGAGGTGGTTTCAAGACACAAAGGCAACAAGGCAGCCCTACAGGTATACACCACGAACTTGTTCAAAAAGAAACGCCAGCCGGCCGCCACCCATGTACTGGTAGTAATGCTGTATGATGAAGAGCGAAAAACAAAACCCTACGCTCTTCCTATCCAGTCTACTGCTTGTCGTAGACGTAAAAACGTAAGTATCCCTTATATTCTTACAAGTAGGGGTTGTTGACCTACATATAGGGACACAACATGGTGCTTTAACCGAAAGTATAACCTTCTTGGCAAAGGTAATAACATTTGACGGAAGTGTATTTAGTACAGACATTTATGTTCATTAAATAGAAATATGCCGATTGCTTGTAATCAGGAGTTGTTTAACTGTAGTGTAATGATTTAAGTTCTTATCGAAACACCACTCACACTCTGCACGAAGGGCAAGAGATGCGGTATGTAGAAAGTTGTCGTTAAGCGTTTTTATATGGATTTACCGGACCAGGAATCATCATGCAAGGTTCTACCAAAGATTACAATCAGTTGCACACGTGAAGATGAGCTCGACGAAGACGAAATTGACTACAAACTAAAGGCGATAGTGATCGAGGACCGTGTCATATGTCTGCTGCCAGATAACGGGAAAGAGTCCATGAAAGAGACATGCCTTATTTTTAAAAACATTTTAGTAAAGATTGATGTTTGGTAGAATTTAAAGTAGAACCAGGCAGGGTACGGCTACTGCAGGACCCAGGCAGGGTACGGCTACTGCAGGACCCAGGCAGGGTACGGCTACTGCAGGACCCAGGCAGGGTACGGCTACTGCAGGACCCAGGCAGGGTACGGCTACTGCAGGACCCAGGCAGGGTACGGCTACTGCAGGACCCTGGCAGGGTACGGCTACTGCAGGACCCTGGCAGGGTACGGCTACTGCAAGACCCAGGCAGGGTACGGCTACTGCAGGACCCAGGCAGGGTACGGCTACTGCAGGACCTAGGCAGGGTACGGCTACTGCAGGACCCTGGCAGGGTACGGCTCGCCTATGAGCAGCCCTTGGCAAGTTACTCTCTCACTTGGGATAACGTGCAGGTGAGCGGACAGTTAACATGTTATGATTTCAAACATATAAACTAAAATCTAGTTTGGCCATCTGACATTGTTCAAAGTAAACATCAATGTAAGACTAAGAGCTGCCAAATGAATTGCACTCTTTTAAAAATAGGAAAGGCCTGGTGATGTACTGTTGTTTCAGATATAAGACAATCTTCAGTTGATTCAGTATCATTTTGTATGAAATACTTCAGAATTATGATAGTATATTACATGCTTATCATTATTGATGAATTGTTCTTTTAAGAAAGGTATATCAATAGCCTGAAAGGACCACACAGTTCTTCTAATGTAAGAGGAATAATCAAATAAATAAATTGGTGTGAATGTATACGTCTATGTGTCTCTATGTGTTTGTGTGTATGTACTAGTATGTACAATATATGTATGTATGTATGTGTGTGTGTGTGCATTGTGTGTGTGAGTGAGTGAGTGAGTGAGTGCATTCAGGTGCTGCCGAGTCTCTTCCCATGCAGTTCTGTTTGATCTTCTCAGGTGGAGGTCCATGGCAAGCACCAGAGCAGCAAAAGACAGAACAAGTTCCTGTTGTGGATGGAGTAACGTGGCAAAAGCAGACCCGTGGGATCTTGGACATGCTTCTGGGCCAAATGGTCACACTGAGATTAGTGAGACGGGTCGGCAGCAGAGGTTATTTGAAGGAGCTTTCGGAGTTACTGGAAGATCCTTCCTCATCTCAACGGTCTGCTTAAGAAATCTGTGGCCTAATGTAACGCTGTTAAAGTCAATCAAAGATCGCCACCAATGAAGCAAAAAAAAAAACGAATTAAAAGCAACCATCAGTTTTCAAAGATCCAACTGTTGAAAAAAAAAGAGAAATACATCTAACTAGTGTTGTAACTAGTGTAATGGAAACACTAGTTACAACAGGAATCCTTAAAAGCATGTGTGCCAATATAGGCAATAAGACAAGGACACCGTAACTCACAGGGAAAACGGCACAAAGAAATGAAACCAAACCAGTTCATGTACTAGGTAAAAGTACAACGACACTGTCAAGCAAACAATCATGTCAGGAAGGGGACATTAGCGACCCAATTTCACCACAAGTGTCACTGTTTTAGTGATCTAGATAAGACACTTTAGAAATGGGCCTCACAACATATCACTGCTAGAACTTTAACAATTATAGCATGCAGCTTTCTGAAGAGCTACTTGTCTTAAAAGAAGTTTCAGAAAGGGTGGTTATAAGACAAAGTAATAGATTACTACATCTTTCTCCTATCAAGAGACAATGAACGAATCCTTCATGTAGCTAGCACAGCCATGACAGCAATGGGCGAACAACATGTCGTCGTCCCGCTCCGCCTCTCCACCTCCAATCGACTATACTGCTGGCAGTACCATCTGACTCTCTTTCTTCCTCACTGCTAAGCAATGGGAATATGGATGATGTGACTTAATACTCAAGTTCAAAAGTTGGGCATTAGGGAAGGCAGTTTGATATTTACTTGTTGCCTGACGACGGGATGAGTGAGTGTGCTGCTTTGGGTTCGCAGGAGAAAACAACGCAAATCGAGCATCCCCGCGATTCAAGGACAGTCCTTGCATACAGCCATCAGCCTAGATGGTCGGAGGAGAAAAAGAGAAAGAAGAACAAGACGAGAGCGGAGAGGGAGGTACTACGTAGCGGGCTACGGCAGCCGTCCGTCCCAGGGAGCCGCCGAATCCGTAGGAAATCCCGACCGTAAGCATGGCGGAATGGGACGGGAGAGATGTGGAAACGGAGGGCTGGAGGTTGCAGAGCTTTACCTGGTGCCGCTGTGGAAACTGCGAGCGGATGTCCACCGTCCATGAATGCGTCTTCTGTCATGACTTAGCGGAGGCGTAAGAGAAGGGGCTCTCGGAGAGTGTGGGGCAGTGACGCCGGTGACCTCTCCTGCCTGATAAATCAAGACCGGTTTTACACCGCGTCATCGCAAAAGATGTACTGGATATGGCTCTCATCGCACGGGCCTACGATACTACACGAGGCTTTGACAAAACCCTTCTCAAACAGAACCTACCGATTTCAGGCGCATCGCCAGGTCACCTACTTGCTGCAAGGGAGACTTGGTAAGGAGTTCCGCCATGTCATCCCCTCCTGTGTGGTGTGGGTCATTCATTAGAAATCAGACGACGGGAAATACAAGGGATTCCTTCATGCCGACGAGGTAGTTGTTGACTATCATTATGCACATATGTACTGACATCGCAGTGTTTTTTTTTTGCAAGTTTTAACTGTTCCGAAAGTTGCATGAAGTTCATGTAAAATTCAGTTGTTGTCTGTTTACTTTGTTACTTCCTGGAGAGGCTCACCGAGGGCTTGCCGAAAGAAGCAGAAGACATCATCCTTTTTGCTGCACAGCACAACATTCTGAAGAAGCGGCCAATCATAGATGGTTTCTATACCACCACCGTCCATACCAGCCTTTACCACCTGAGTGCATAGCTGATAAGAATCACGTGTCGTCAGAGACGCCCACACCATGGAGAGGTATTACTTGCAGCTCCAGAAAGAAATGGCGAGGAAAACCCCGAAAAAACAGGTAGTGGCACGCCTCCTCGACCTAGAGTTTGTGGCACGAAAGGAGTACGTGGCAAGTGTGGGTGGCAACCAGGAGGCAAGGGTTGCTGAAATCTTTCAGCGATATCTCTGCTTTAATCAGCCTGTTCACGTAAGTTGTAACAAGTGTTCAAGGCCATTTGGTAGTGTTGATTAAGGTACATTATTGTCACGTCACCAACTGCATATGTAACCGCTCGTGTTTTTTTATTGAATCCCCTAGTCACTTAATGGTTTGTGTTAACTAAAAATGGTTTGTGTTAACTAGACGTTTTCTTAAAGAAAAATTCTGCAAAAGGGAAGATAAAGTCAAGCTAATATTGTCCCTAGGTGTCTCTTTTGTTCCCCCTCTCTCTATATATACACAACCCACCACTGTTGTTGAGAGGAGTAGGACAAAGTCATTGTTAAGCCACAATGCAGTTTTTAAAAGGGACCTTTCTTAACCCGGATTGATTTCCTGTATGTTTCAGTTGCAAGATGAGCTGAGACGGTACGTCGGCCCACAGAAGAAATATTTCCTGCAGCAGCTGAAAGGACGCCCGATACGAGAAGCAGAACTGATACTTTATGCTGTGCAGGAATGCGCCAACAGAAGGACATCCGTGGAAGGATGGTCGGATGGTAAGAATGTAACTTATTTCCCTAAACATACTTTACCAACCAGTCTGCCCATTACACTGTCCAGTTACTATAGAAGCCGTTTAATTGCACTCCTGATTTGACAGCACATTTTGTGGAATTACTCGAGTGGTGCAACAAAGCATAGTTGTTCAGTTGGACTGGTCTCCAAGCAGACCATACGGTGCCTTAGAGAGAATATCAAAGCTGGCATAGGAGTATAGCCGGCCAAAGGGACATAGCCGACTAAAGGGAGTCAAACGGGCAAGTCCCTTGCCAGCTTTGATACTATTTCTAAGGCACCGTAGGGTCGGTCTGCTTGGGGACTAGTTGGACTGCATCACTGAGGGACTTTAACAATTAACAGAAGTGTGCAGTTATCACTTGTGCAATAAATGGGCTCCTGTGACTTGCCATACTTAAATTTTAGTGGATGTCCATCAACGGGCTTTTACTGTATTTCTAATAATAACTGATGTTAGATAATGAAGTTTAATGTCTGACATTCTGGTTTCATTTTATTAGACAAGAAGATGAAGAAGACCATGCAGCTGCTGCCAAAGCTGTTTAAGGGGACAGACACGCCTCCGGTGCCTTTGGGAGAGATGCTGTTTGTGTTGCTGAAGGTGAGATTCAAGTACATGTACCAGTGGCACATATTGTTTGCATTTGCTTTGTTATTTTATATCTTGTTCTTCATGACGTGTCTGATAGAACTGCCAAAGACGGTTTCATCGCGCTGATAGGAGCTCTCTACTGCTACCAGGCATCGCACCTGCGAAGAATACCATCTCATGCAGGATAGGCAAATGAACAAGAAGAACTTGAGTTCCGCTTTTCTGAAGAACCTGTATCTTTGACAATTACTTTTCCTATTTCAGTGGGTACAAGTGCGAAATTTCCAGAGACAACCTGGGGCGTTGGAACAAGGTGACGACCGAAAAGGAATCCAGGAATCTTACACATAGTGCCATGGGGAAGGAAGTAACCAGGAGATGGAAGGAAGCACGGCCAACCACATCTGTGGCCACATCTCCTGCACCACAAGCCACTCCTCCACCTTCTACTCCTCTTCTGAATCTGGTGCCCAAACTCAAGGGCTGGGTGAGAGAAAGAAAGGAGTTGAAGGTGGAGGAACTAGTGGCTGCAGGAATGTAAAACTCCAAAAGCTGTGGGAAGAGTGGTTGACAATATAAGGAATAACTATGTGAAAGAAGATGAGTCAAGTACAGCTGCTGGTTATGTTAGCTGTATTTAGAATATCATGTCATTTATTACCATTTATGTGTATATAAGTTGTTTTTCTCTATTGCAACATGTATGCAATAATTTGTTATGCTTTCTGCTCCATACTTCTATACTGTGCTTGAAGAAAGTCTCAATCATATTGCTTCTCCGCCGCACATATCTACATGGAAGAGCCCAATCGCCACCGTGTGGTTGCAGGGCCTCCGGGCACCACCCAGACTAAAACATCAGGGATGTTGTGGAGCAGGTAAGGTTTTCAACTTTTTAAAATCATCCAAATTCGCCAATACATTTTTACGATGTGTACAAATTCACTTTAAATTCCCATCTTATAGGTTTCATACGTATACTGAAGTGATTGATAACTTGCATTTTGTGACATTGTACAGGAGGACGACGAACTGAAAAAGGTCAGAAGAGTTGACCGAAGAGTAGGCGAAGTGCGAGCTCCTCGAAAGCAGGATAAAGGCAGATGAAGAGGTATCCGCTGAGCTCCTATTCTACCTAGAAGACGCGAAACCAAACTGATACAGGTCTTGAATTTGCACAGTTTATATGACAGAGAGATCTGGGATGTAAGACTACATTAATGTTACCTGTGTTGACAGGAGGAAATGGCTTTGAAGACAAAAAGATGTTACAAAATGGAAGAACGCTGTTGTGTCACAATTACAAGCAAGATCATTTCTGGAGACCCCCCCCCCCCCCCCCCCCTCGTTCAAACACAGGAGGATGCCAATACACCAAAAGCGGATCTCGACACATCAGGAACAGCACCAGAAGATAGGCAAACCTGCAGGCCAGTGGACGTAGCTTCGACTCCTTCAACATCCCAAGTCCAAGTTTTATAGTAAATGTAAATGTAAGGAAATATGATGTTTTGGGATGCACTCTAATACCATCGACCATAAGATGAGAAACTACCATTATGGTGATGATTCGTATTCGAAACATATTGGTCACAATAACATAACATAATAAATAAACATCCACTGCTCACTGAGTTACGTGTTCTATCTGCATAAAGTGACGTCACGACAGCAGTGGATTGTTCATTCCTTGACAAAGACAGATGATTTTTCAAGTTAACATTCATTATTGTACACTGATAACTATAACTGTTTTACAACTGAGAAGATCAGAGGCAGAGAAGAATACGAAATACCTATTTCATCAAAGAAAAGCTGAATCTGCAGGCTCTGCAATGGCATGGGTATGCAGTTAGACGACGCGAAGTCCGCCAGTTGAGAAAAGAGATACCAGAGGTCAGTGCAGTTGCAGCTTCTTTTTGCAACAAAGCTCCATTGACTCCTATTAGTGTAGATGACATTCTACAGAGACGTCAAATAGACTTGGTTGATTTGTCTTCCCGCCAGATCATAGTAAGAGCACATTGATTCTGCCGTGTGAGTAAATAAATGATTGGAATTCCATACTTGTAGCATTATGAATCATGCAAATTAGTAGCACATTTACCCAATTATCAGTAAAATAGCCTCGTTCTTCTAATTTGCTATGGTAAGACTTCCATTCTTTGAACACTTTTTGTTATTTTGGACTAGAGATGATGATCAACATTCTATGCAAAAGAGGAACTTATTTGCATAATCGATGGGAAATGTTTATAATATTTAACTTCAAAAGGTTACTATCAAAGGTTAAGGTATGTGGTCATAGAACTCTAATTTTCCTGTTCTATGTGAAAGAGTGTTCAGTGCTTTAGAATATATTTTCACAGGACAGCAACAAAGTGTTTAGGTACACTTTATCAAACTTTGATGTCTTCAGTGGGTGTATCGTTAAATAACGGCTGGAGATCAAATCTGCATCAGGTGTGGCGAGGCAGCTTTTCAGGATGAGCACAGGATTTGGCAGCAAAGTTACTTTGTATTTGTATTTCTTTGGGAGAAGATCAAAGGTGAAATGCCTTTGTCATGTCCAATCCGATGTTTTCAATAGAATGTCTTCCATTGACCGACAGACCCAATCGACATTCTCCTTGGCAACGTTATTTTTCACAATGTGTTTTATACTGTTTGAAATATTAACACTGTGCATTGGTTCTGACTTGTATGAAAACAATTCAAATTGTTTACAGGAAAATAAAATTCATTTTCCAGCAAATAAAGACCGCCAAATAAATAAACTGATATCGCTTGCCAAACCATCCTCTGCCTTTAAACCCGTCCCTAATATCTCAAATGTGGAGGGTTGCAACAAAGAGATGGGGGAGTGGAAACAACAGGACCACTTACGCACTGCACGAAGTATCCTGAGCCTTGTGCACATTGCACAACTGAGGTGCCCAGGGAGAGAATGGCACAACACGTGAGGCACTGTTGCCCAGGGGGACAGTAAAGTGTGAACTATTATATAACTTGCGAGGCGAATCTTTTGAGAACAATTCTTGCTTATTCAGCCGCTATTTTTATTCAGATAGTTCAAATGAGGAACAAATAAGGTAATTTCGAGTCTGCCGTGGCAATTAAAATTCACCACCAATTCATGTAATCAAGATGAAGTGGTGTCGAGAAGCGGGATAAAATTCACTAAAGGTCTACGACCGGTAAGTGAAACCCTTAGCCTACGTAACTTTTGATGCAGTAGAGAGTGGCCATTAGCCGAGCTGTGAGTAAAAAGTTGGAAGTGGAAAAGTGGAAGATTGTTTGACGTGCCAAGCTGTTGATGTACCCTACTGCGGAGGAGGAAAATGGCAAAGATTTCCAACCATACTGTTGTTTACATCCAGTAGTTTGCTGTACTGAATAGTGAAGATATCTTGTGTGCATCTGGAAGCAATCAGTTCGGTAACAAGCATCCTTTGTGTGTGCAGTATACCAAGCCAGCCAAGAGGGCAAAGTCCAAAGTCCGACCATCCAGACGGGCCAAACCAAATCAGTTAACTGTAGAGCGTCACGCCAGACGGGCCAAAACAAACCAGTAAACTGTAAAGCGTCAAAAAAAAAAGGAATTAAGATGGAAGGGACACATCGAGGTAGGTTCGAAACTAGGCCTGAAGGAGGAGGCTTTGCAAACGTATGTGCAGCAGGCACTGGAGAGGGAGGAGAGAGCCAAGGAAAGAGAAATGCAAAAGTTGAAGTTGGAAGCTGAAGAGAGAGAGAAGGAACGGCAGGTTGAGATGGAGAAACTGCAGTTAGAAGCTGAAAAGCGGTAGTTACAAGCTGAAGAGAAAGAGAAGGAACGGCAGGTTGAGATGGAGAAACTGCAGTTAGAAGCTGAAAAGCGGTAGTTACAAGCTGAAGAGAAAGAGAAGGACCGGCAGGCAGAGATGGAGAAACTGCAGTTAGAAGCTGAAGAGAAAGAGAAGGAACGGCACAGAGATGTGAGGCGCAGGCTGAGTCGGCACGGGCGGAGGTGCAGGCTGAGGCTGCACGGGCGCTGGCGGAGGCGCAGGCTGAGGCTGCACGGGCGCTGGCGGAGGCGCAGGCTGAGGCTGCACGGGCGCTGGCGGAGGCGCAGGCTGAGGCTGCACGGGCGCTGGCGGAGACGCAGGCTGAGGCTGAACGGGCGCTGGCGGAGGCGCATGCTGAGTCGACACAGGCGGAAACGCAGGCTCAGTCAGCTCGGGCTGAGGCGCAGGCTGAGTCGGCACGGGCTGAGGCTGCACGGGCGCTGGCGGAGGCGCAGGCTGAGTCGGCACGGGCGCTGGCGGAGGCGCAGGCTGAGTCGACACAGGCGGAGACGCAGGCTAAGGGGCTAAGGAGTAGTTTACGACCCAAATCATTGACTTTTTAGCCCGACGCCAATACCGTGCGTCGGCGGTCAAATACAGCTCCGATGCAACGCGTCTCGCGTCGGGGGCCGACACAACTGCGTCGGGCATTGCATCGCGTCGGGCATTGCATCGGGCATCGCATCGGTCTCTGCATCGCATCGGTCACTGCATCGCATCGGTCACTGCATCGCATCGGGCGCTGCATCGCGTCGGGCCTTTCACTGTGTCGAGGATTAAGTCCTTATCTCGGGGATTAACGGATTAACTCCACATGGGACCTTCACACCTACCTGTCAATATTGGTGTGTGTTGACAGCGGTTCTGGCCTCCAGAGTGCATGCGATGTAAAACTGATACGCGACTGCACAACCTGACCTGACGTATGTAAACGGACTTTATATTGTTATTTTACCAAACAATTTTAGAAGAATATGAATGAAGAAATTACGGGTGGGTATCAAAATAGGCTTCTCCTCTAGCCTTTGCCTGTTGTGTATTATTTCTACAAAGTACCTGCTAACAATCACAGGATTACTCAAGCATAGAAATACACATCCAGAAATTAGAGCAAGAGATTCATATCAATGTTAAACTGAAACGCGACTTACCACCTGACCTGACGTTTGTAAACAGACTTTATATTAGTGATTTAACCAAATAATGTTAAAAGAATATGAATATTCCCCTAAATTACGGGTGGGTATGAATATCAGCTCATCGCTAGCCTATCCCTGCGGGTGTGTATTTCACAAATTTACCTGCTAACAACTAGAGGTTGAAAGATACAGATTCAGGAAATGAGGCAAGAGACTCATATAATCAAAACTACTCTATTTAATAAATTCATTGGAAGCATCTTTGTCAGAAAACACGTTATAACAGACGATATCAACCTTGCTATAAAGCTTTTTACATGTGTAACTTAACGAGGAATGTACAAACTTATTAACTGACAAATTTGTTAAACAAAAAAAAATTAATAACAAGTACCTTGACTTTATTTAAAAACCACATTAAACAAATATAGTGCAAAAGAGGTGCTAAAGTTCAACCAGAAACATTAGCTCTTTCAGGGCTCGAAATACCACCTGCATATGCAGCTTAGTGCAAGAAACATTCCAGATGTGCAGGTAATTCTGAATTTCTGATGCCCACCTGCACCTAACCTGCACTGGTCCATGTTTTGTGTTTTACTTTGACTTTATTCAAATTGCGACAATAATGATACAATGTGGACACTAGGCAGCAGACTTATATCGTAACCACATACACATACAATAAAAAAAACAAATATCAAGTAAGATAAAATAGTTGATACACTTAAAAACAATTGCAGCTGGAATGTGTGCATGATAAGATAAGAGTTTACAACTAAACAGATGCACGGCTGGAAGTAATCGTTTAGTAGATGTCTTAGTCTTGAAGTGCATTGGAAAGTTGCCTATTGATGACATGGTCACATAAACCCTGGAGCCTAGAGGTGGGTACTGATACAGTGTACCGGTACAAAACTGGCTTTTCTTATTGGACCCGTCCGGAAAGAACGGACCCTAAAAAAATTTAGTGGACCAGGTGTTGGACCTATTGGAAAATGAACAGATCATATGATCAGGTATTCACACCTTTTGGGACTGACCGGTCGAAGAAAAGAATGAGCGAAGTACAGTGGAGTACATAGTCATTTCTACCAGGTTTTACAGTCAATCATACAGAGGCAGTTAGCCTTGTACTTTTTGTAGGATTTTAAGACGCCAGTGGGAGTCGAATACACCGCAAAATAGTTTTTTTTCCAGAAAAATGGACCATTGTTTTGAGTATTCACGAAATCAGGCCCAGGTTCAGGTCCAGCCCGGGCCCTGTTCCTTGGGCCCTGAACAGGTTTTGAATTTTTGTATGGGTACCCCCCCCCCCCCCCCCCCCCCCTATTGGAGTAGTAAAGAAACGGTAAGACATTGCTGTATGAGGCATTCAACAGTGGACATTAGTTCTCTGCATTGGGCAGAATACAGGGGGCATTGTAGCAGTTGGTGCTCAACTGTTTCAGAAAAAGATCCAGGGACACATTGTTTGCCCTTACTAGGTTTTTACATCAATGTACTATGATGTCGGTGCATTGCAGACTTTTACCAGCTGCATTGACTGTTGGAATTAATGGCAGTGGTTTCTTGACTGATTTTAGTACTACGAGATGCAGGTATATTTGTGCAGATAATGTCTGCGGCTGCCTGCACCAGTGCAAGTTTGGAAAAAAGTATTTCGTGCCCAGTCTTTCATAGATACAATCCATAATACATTCATCTACATAAAGTAGAAACATCATACAAGTACTACTTATATAAAGGGCAGAATTGGTGTTGAAGTATAAGAACATTTTTACTAAATTACACAATTCTCATAAAACCCTTTTCTCGGTGATGATTGTTTGCCGACTGCAAAGATGGCCCTGACAAGATTAATGGATATCTATGTCACTAAGACATCAGATCAGATACAGTGAATGCGCTACTTCATACATACATTGGCCAAGAAATATAACAATGTCTTCCTTATGAGAAAAGCAGAACTGGTTATAATGTTTTTTTTCCAGTCTAAAGACTTGAAGCTTCATTTAGTGTCATGCTAATAGTGTCACTAAACACAGTAGGCATCATCTCAATTACTCATTAGTTTAGGTTGGATTGGTACAAGATACATTGTTTATCTGCTGATGGCCTCAAATCGTCATGTTCTCTCCCCTCTCCAACGGCTGCAGGTGCTCCCATTCAGGTTCAAATCTTCATCTCCATACAAATTGCCTCCTGTTGATGAAAAAGTACAGACATACATTACACCTATTCATACAACCGCACCTGTGTTTTTTATCATACATGCGCACATACACATACACATACAAATACATATATAAACACATACACACACATTCATGCCTGAAATTACACATACACAAACATTCACGTAAAGGCATGCACATAGGCACAAGCTCATTATATGCGAACTTACAACTTTGGACAAGTGATAAGGTTACCTCGGCCTTGTGTGAGGATTGCAGAGCTGCACTGGAGAACTTCCTACGTGTATGTTGGTTTCTGTTGGTTTCTGTTGGTAGTTGTTGGTACATGTAGTCACTTCTCCTGCAGTGGCTGGTTCACCTGCAATGATAGATGAAAGTAAAGGTTAGAAAGCGAAACAAATAACTTTGCAGTGTTGTAAAGACTGGCAGATACACATTATACCTCAAAACTCCTGACTGGACGAACACTGTGCTTTTAACTTCATATGGACTGGTGAGACTGAAACGTACACAAGACAACATTTCTCCTGACAGGAAGAACATTGTGCTTTTAACTTCATATGGACTGGTGAGACTGAAACGTACACAAGACAATATTCATCCTGACAGGAAGAACACTGTGCTTTTAACTTCATCGGGACTGGTGAGACTGAAACGTACACAAGACAACATACTTTCTGACAGGACAAACACTGTGCTTTTAACTTCATATTGACTGGTGAGACTAAAACGTACACAAGACAACATTCCTCCTGACTGGACGAACACTGTGCTTTTAACTTCATATTGACTGGTGAGACTAAAACGTACACAAGACAACATTCCTCCTGACTGGACGAACACTGTGCTTTTAACTTCATATGGACTGGTGAGACTGAAACGTACTCAAGACAACATATTTCCTGACTGGACAAACGTTAACACTGTGCTTTTAACTTCATATTGACTGGTGAGACTGAAACGTACACAAGACAACATTCCTCCTGACTGGACGAACGCTGTGCTTTTAGCTTCATAGGGACTGGTGAGACTGAAACGTACACAAGACAACATTCCTCCTGACTGGACAAACACTGTGCTTTTAACTTCATAGGGACTGGTGAGACTGAAACGTACACAAGACAACATGCTTTCTGACTGGACAAACACTGTGCTTTTAACTTCATAGGGACTGGTGAGACTGAAACGTACACAAGACAACATTCCTCCTGACTGGACAAACACTGTGCTTTTAACTATATAGGGACTGGTGAGACTGAAACGTACACAAGACAACATGCTTTCTGACGGAACGAACACTGTGCTTTGAACTTCATAGGGACTGGTGAGACTGAAACGTACACAAGACAACATTCCTCCTGACTGGACGAACACTGTGCTTTTAACTTCATAGGGACTGGTGAGACTGAAACGTACACAAGACAACATTTCTCCTGACTGGACGAACACTGTGCTTTTAACTTCATATGGACTGGTGAGACTGAAACGTACACAAGACAACATGCTTTCTGACTGGACAAACACTGTGCTTTGAACTTCATAGGGACTGGTGAGACTGAAACGTACACAAGACAACATTCCTCCTGACTGGACAAACACTGTGCTTTTAACGTCATAGGAACTGGTGAGACTGAAATGTACACAAGACAACATTCCTCCTGACTGGACAAACACTGTGCTTTTAACTTCATAGGGACTGGTGAGACTGAAACGTACACAAGACAACATACTTCCAGACTGGATGAACGCTGAGCTTTTAACTTCATAGGGACTGGTGAGACTTAAATGTACACAAGACAACATTTCTCCTGACTGGACGAACGCTGTGCTTTTAACTTCATAGGGACTGGTGAGACTGAAACGTACACAAGACAACATACTTTCTGACTGGACAAACACTGTGCTTTTAACTTCATAAGGACTGGTGAGACTTAAACGTACACAAGACAACATTCCTCCTGACTGGACGAACATTGTGCTTTTAACTTCATAGGGACTGGTGAGACTTAAACGTACACAAGACAACATTTCTCCTGACTGGACGAACACTGTGCTTTTAACTTCATAAGGACTGGTGAGACTTAAACGTACACAAGACAACATTCCTCCTGACTGGACGAACACTGTGCTTTTAACGTCATAGGAACTGGTGAGACTGAAACGTACACAAGACAACATTCCTCCAGACTGGACAAACACATAGCCACACACACACACAAACACACACACACACACACACACACACGACACCTAATGTGCTTCTTAACTAGTTTCATTTGTACTTATGCATACACATTTACAATGATGTGATGTCAAACTAATGAGAGAAAACATAAATTTTCACTTCCTGCATGGCTGCAATCTCACCGATGTCTGTGGAGAGAAAAGTCAGAATCAATAAATTACTGCATGGCTACAATCTCACCTATGTTTCTGACAGAAAAGTCAGATTCAATAAATTACTGAGTTCTTAACCGGGTGAATGGGTTTGCTAAATAGCTCCAGCACCATCATGCCGCACTCGGAATTGGCAGGAAGGCTGGTCATCCTCCAATGTGCCTGTACAAAGTTGCACAGATACAAATGGTCAATCGTGAGGAGTTTCCACACAGCAGCATTACAGAGGGCTCTGTGCAAACCGGGGTCCTGGTCCGCAGAATGGACCAATTTGAAGGAGATCTACTTTGACTTGGACCCAACACATCTCAAGGCTTCAAGCGCAACTAACAGTCAGGGACCCGTCGAGAAACCAAAGTCACCCCGGGTTTGCTGGGCTTTCAACGAAAATAAATACGACGTCACGTTTTGCAGATTTGAGCACGTCTGCAACTTCTGCTGGAGCAAACTGAGCAAAAAATACAGGCATTCGTAGACGGGATGCGAACGGAAGAAGACAGACTCCAAGCAGTCTAGCGGCGTGCAAGCCACTGGGATCACGGACAAACTCCCGCAAAAGCAAGCGCGCGGATCGGTACCATGTAGCACCACCAGTTCCGTAGGACGCGCAACAAACTATGTTCACCTCATGAGAGGTTCTGTGCCCACGCACGATTCGGCTGTTAGTTTTCGGGTTTCGCACAAAACTTGCGGTATTGATGTTTGTTTATGTATTTCCTTCAACGGAAGGTGGTGCAACGTTGCACACTCAGGACGGCACGAGTATACATGCTTTTGATTCTTGCGTCAATTACAGTGGTGACAAGATGGACTCAACTTCTGCAAAAGAAGCAAGCGCGGTGTCACACAATATGGACGGTATGTCTAAATTCGGTATTGATGGTAGTTTGCCGGCTTTGCATGAAAAACGGTGTGGATCTATTTCTTTCAATAGAAGGCGGTGCAGCCTTGCACATTCCGAACAGTACAAGTACATGTACCATCAATCCTTGGGACGATGATTCAATGGAAGTAATTACTTCAACAGAAGGCTCCAGTGAGGTTTCTTTTGACTTGTTCCCTTTGACAATTAGCACTCATGTGCACATTTTGGACAGGGGTTTACGAACCTTGCCAATCAGCGATCATGTTTCTTACATCCTGGACATTAGTTTCCGAGCTTCCATGGAAGCAGTGATGTTTTGAGTTCCACGACAGAAGCGCACGTATATAACCGTCGGGAAATGACAACTAGCCTTCAGCATGACTTATCGGATTATCAGCGCTGGCATGACAAAGTCATAGAGTCTGGCATGTACGCCTGCCAAGGTGAGCGCATACCTGTCCCGAGCAAAATACATGTCGGCGCCTGGCATGCCCTATTGGAGGGCTGTCACGACAAAGTTCCTTCCGGTCAACAGTCGCCATCGCAGCTGCTGGGCCAGACCAAGAAGTCAGCTTTTGCAGCAGGCACTTACAGCAACTTCCGAACCCAGTGGAGAGAGTTCCTGTTATTTTGTGATTTGTTTAGAACTGCCAATTCAAATTGAGACAAGCACATCCCGTGTATATCATGTTCACAGCTCTCATGCTTCCAGGTGTGGAAGAGTGTACATTATTCACTCATACGGAAGACATAGGCATACATTGTGCCATTACATACAAGTTCCTGTGTTTCAGTTCAACTATATGTCAGGGTGATTCTAGTGTTTTACCGCCTCAGACTGTAGCAGCATATGTTTTGCTGTAGTTGATTCTAAGCACGTCGTCATGTTTAGATATACATGTATAACACTACTAGAGCAGGGCACGCCAATCTGTTAGGTATATGGGTAGTTTGGCCACAACTCTGGTCAGCCTCGGCTCCATGATGTCAAGTTAAGCCAGTGTTACTACTGTTACGTTAAGAACAAACAACTGCGCTAAAAATGACCTAGCCAGCTCCATGACTTCAGACTTTGTGAGTACGCAAGCCATAGGAATCTGTCGTGCCATTATATAGGCATTCCTTGTTAACTTAGGTTCACGGCAATTCTAGTTTCACCGCCTCAGACCATAGCAGCATAATCTTATGTTCGGCTTGTCGGCACATGTCAGGTTTAGTATATATGACCACTAGAGTCGGGCACGCTGACTTGTTAGGTATATGCATAGATTAGGTCACACTTCTGGTCGTATTTCACTTGTGATTTCAAGCTAAGCCAGTGTTATTATTAGTCCTGTTCAGAAAGAATTGATTACATGCCTTAGAAATGCTGTAGCCAGCTCTACGACGTCAGAACTGTGAGTGTGAGTACTCCGCAGCCTGCAATTTTGAATCATGTTACTGCGTTGTTCAGCAATCGCCCAATTGCTTGGCTTTAGCCTGAGTATCATCCTCCATAGTGACCGCTGGCTCACGACTATCTTGCTAACCATGGTTAGCTTGGCTTATCTCCTTGGCACGATTACAGCCCTCTCCCCCGGAACAGCAAACTCCCTTCGGGCTTGGTCTAGGTGGTTGCTCATATTTCGAATTAAAGTTCTCTTCAAAGCCCACTGCACTCAGGTCTCCTTGCCGTTACTCAGAGTGAGAGTGCAGATAATTGTGTCAGATTTGGGCCTGCGCAAATCTAGTAATTAGCTGCGCCATGACCTCCGCCCTCACATGACTCATTCTAGCTTCAGTCTAACACGGCTGAGAGGCGTAGATTCTAGGGTTCCATTTTTATTGCCCAACCACCCACCCACCTCGTAGTTGCTCATATTTTTAAGAATTAAAGTTCTCTTCCAAGCCCACTCAGGTCTCCTTGTTTGTTATTGTTGTTGTTATTGGGTGGGCCGACAACCCACTCTTTGCAGCCAGGGGCTGAATTGCCAGGAGCATACAATAGTCGGGGGGGTAAATCGCAAGGGTATGGAGCAAGCTGCCATTCGTCGCCACTAAGGTGACCTCAATACGACAGTCGCATGTGTCTGGAGCGAGCTGCCATTCGGCGCCACCCAGGTGACCTCAACACGACTGTCACATGTGTCTGGAGCGAGCTGCCATTCGGCGCCACCCAGGTGACCTCAACACGACTGTCACATGTGTCTGGAGCGAGCTGCCATTCGTCGCCACTAAGGTGACCTCAATACGACAGTCGCATGTGTCTGGAGCGAGCTGCCATTCGGCGCCACCCAGGTGACCTCAACACGACTGTCACATGTGTCTGGAGCGAGCTGCCATTTGGCGCCACCCAGGTGACCTCAATACGACAGTCATTGCCCCAGGTGCTGCCAAGGTACTCGGAGTGAGAGTGTAGATAATTATTACTGCATGGCTACAATCTTTCCTATGTTTATGAGAGAAAAGAATCAATAAATTACAGCATGGCCACAATCTCACCTATGATTATGAGAAAAAGAATCAATAAATTACAGCATGGCTACAATCTCACCTATGATTATGAGAGAAAAGTCAGTATCAATAAAAGTACTGCATGGCTACAATCTCACCTATGTCTTTGGAGGGGAAAGTCAAAATCAATCAAAGTACTGCATGGCTACAATCTCACCTATGTCTTTGGAGAGAAAAGTCAAAATCAATAAAAGTACTGCATGGCTACAATCTCACCTACATTTTGTATGTCTTTGGAGAGAAAAGTCAAAATCAATAAAAGTACTGCATGGCTACAATCTCACCTACATTTTGTATGTCTTTGGAGAGAAAAGTCAAAATCAATAAAAGTACTGCATGGCTACAATCTCAGCTATGTTTTTGACAGAAAAGTCAGATTCAATAAAAGTACTGCATGGCTACAATCTCACCTATGTCTTTGGAGAGGAAAGTCAAAATCAATCAAAGTACTGCATGGCTACAATCTCACCTATGTCTTTGGAGAGGAAAGTCAAAATCAATAAAAGTACTGCATGGCTACAATCTCACCTATGTCTTTGGAGAGGAAAGTCAAAATCAATAAAAGTACTGCATGGCTACAATCTCACCTATGTCTTTGGAGAGGAAAGTCAAAATCAATAAAAGTACTGCATGGCTACAATATCACCTATGTCTTTGGAGAGAAAAGTCAAAATCAATAAAAGTACTGCATGGCTACAATCTCACCTACATTTTGTATGTCTTTGGAGAGGAAAGTCAAAATCAATAAAAGTACTGCATGGCTACAATATCACCTATGTCTTTGGAGAGAAAAGTCAAAATCAATAAAAGTACTGCATGGCTACAATCTCACCTACATTTTGTATGTCTTTGGAGAGAAAAGTCAAAATCAATAAAAGTACTGCATGGCTACAATATCACCTATGTCTTTGGAGAGAAAAGTCAAAATCAATAAAAGTACTGCATGGCTACAATCTCACCTACATTTTGTATGTCTTTGGAGAGAAAAGTCAAAATCAATAAAAGTACTGCATGGCTACAATCTCTGACCTATGTCTTTGGAGAGGAAAGTCAAAATCAACAAGTGACCGTAGGTAACAAACTCTGTGACCTAATTATGGTTTATGTTGGTTGTGATGTTTTCCGTGGTTTATGACTCGGTGTTTATATATATGAATATTATGATCAGTGGGAGTCTGCGAAAACTAACACTGCTCCAGAATTAATGTGTAGAAACGAGCTGTTGATATGGTACGTGCTAGTGCACATACCTGTTCCGTGGTGTAGTGCTACCCAACGTTTGCATGGAGATCGTCACAATGTCACCAGTGTCCCTATATCTGCTTGACTTGCATGTCAAGCTCTGGATAGGGACATGAGCCATGTACCCATAACCGCCTCTGTCCTCGTACATATTCTGGCCCCTTATCACTAAGTCTGTGTCTGCATACCCTACACCTGAGGGAGCCTAGCTTCACTGGGTTAAAATTGTGTGTTCACGTTAGTGTCTGCTTATTCCCGAGTTGTTGACAAAACCTTATCGCAGAGTTCATCTCCAAAAGCTGTTCTGGAATGTACTTTCCTGTGTGGCTCATTGAGAACCGACTTTTATGTTCCTTTAATGACCCCTGTCAATCAAATGCCTACTCCCCCCCCCCCCCTACGAGGTAGCACAGCTGTTGTCAATTTCCGACGAGGACAACATCTGCTTGACGGTATCTAGTTACCACAAGCACAATCATAACGAAGACCTGGACCAATATACCGAAGACGTAGGGGTGATTTTTGAAATTATTACATCCATAATAAAAACAGCTACGGCGAAAAAAAAATAACGTGCATCATTTCCGAAGCGAGTACAGACGACATGCAAATCCATATGCGATGTAAGAAGTCAGAGGGGCGAGTAGAACAGAAATAAACAATATATACAAATATCCTGACCGACCCGGGAATCGAACCCGGGTCCTTAGGATCACAACACCAGCAGTCTAAATGACTGAGCCAAAAGCCTGACAGGCATTTGGCATGATCATTTAGCACTACTTCAACCCCCCACTGTTACACTACTCCCTCTCTTCTTCTCAAGATTCGTCCTCGAATCTCCGAGTTCGAGCACCCTGTGGGCAGGCACATCTCCGGCCTGTTATCCACCAGGGCCACGTTGGGCGCCAATGTTAGCTCGGTCGGTAGAGCATGGGACTCTTAATCCCAGGGTCGTGGGTTCGAGCCCTACGTTGGGCGCCAATGTAAGAAGTCAGAGGGGCGAGTAGAACAGAAATAAACAATATATACAAATATCCTGACCGACCCGGGAATCGAACCCGGGTCCTTAGGATCACAACACCAGCAGTCTAAATGACTGAGCCAAAAGCCTGACAGGCATTTGGCATGATCATTTAGCACTACTTCAACCCCCCACTGTTACAGCGATTGCGGCATACGGAACATAGAGATATAGGTGCGAACACTCAACGCACAAAGTGATTACAATACTCTGTTACTGTAGGTTACCCTCCAGTGTCACAGAGTAATAAAAGTACTGCATGGCTACAATCTCACCTATGTCTTTGGAGAGAAACGTCAGATCAGTAACATATGATGCATGGCTGCTCCCTAATCTGTATCTGTGGAGAGAAAAGTAAAAAAGAATAATTCTTCCTGCATGACTTTGATCAAACCTGTGTCTGTTTATTACACACACATGTAGGGGTGGGTACCGGTACAAAAAATTCAGGTCCAGGTCCGGTACAGGTCCAGAGGATCAGGTCCAGATTCAGGTTCCTGATTCCGTATGACTCATACCAATGATCCATTTCACTGCAAATAAATCTGTTTGGTGGAGTATTAGACTCACACTAGCGTTTTAAAATCCTACAACGCTAACTACACCCGTACGATTGACTGTAAAACTGGGTAGAAATGACTATAAACTCTACTCTGCTTCGCTCTTGTTATTTTCTTCCACATACAAGCGCCAAAACGTGTGAATGCCTGATCAAATAATCTGTTAATTTTCTAATAGGTCCACCATCCGGTCCATCTATTTGAAAAACCGGTTTTGTACCGGTACGCTGTACCGATACACAGCCCTACACACATGGACACACCAGTCCTGCAGGCAGACATGCAAACACACACACAGAAACACACACATACACACACACACACACACACGCAAACATACACACAGAAACACACACATACACACATACACACACACACACACAAACACTCTCACACAGGATAGTGAATGTTAAGAGAAACTGCCCTTTTTTTACAGCATGTTCCTTGCCCTTGTGTCAGGGTTGTAGATCCGCTCTATTGGAGAATCACCCATAGCTGTTTCTGTTGGGGGTGAGTCACTTCCACTAGCCGGCCTGTAGTTGCTGGTACTGCAAATAAATGAAAATGAAGGTAAAGAAATGTAAACATATTAGATTTTGCAGAATATGCACTTCCTAATTCATGTGTTAATGTTACATGGAACAATAAACACTGCACTTGTTGGTTGGCCAATCTTTACGTCGATACCTTCAAATGACAGCCTGGTACATGTATATGCCTGGCATCAGTAACACAAACATACATGGAACTAGAAATAAGATTAAGAATCATAAAAAAGTACCTGCCTACAAGACAAATATAGCTGTCATCTTAAGATGGTACTAGCCTAACTGAATTGAAGTCTTAAAAAGGCTTTCCTTTCCTTCAGTACCTTGACTGGCCGATGTGCTTTTAATGACGGAATCTGACTTTAGAATAAACACTCACTCAATCACTATCCATGGTTGGATTATACTGCTGCTGGAGTCCCTGACGTATTTGATATCTAAGATTGTATTCTTAAGTTGTACATCGTGGTTAATTAAGACTTCTATGTGGATCCTATATCTGTTGTTTATCAACAAGTGGCCCAGGATCCAATTCTGAATCTGCAGGGTCGTGCACACTGCTCACATATGAACTGGATCTGACTCTGCTCCCTTGTCACTGCCCCTGCTGCCGAAGTTGCTTTATGTCTGCGTCAAGCCTCTTACTCAGACAACTGGTATCTCCAAGACAAAACTCATTAACTACAGCTGGCATCTCAAACATGTATCTGGCTTCAATAGAATCATAGCTTTGTAGCTTCCTTTAACACAGACAGAAATGGAACCCTGAGGCAGAATCTGACTTCTAACGCAACATAGTCTATCATGTGACACTATAGAATGTAAACTCTGTTGTTACATTGTTATTTTGTCTTTAGGCCACACCAATTTAATTTCTTGGTTCACGGATTTTTTCATAAAGAATATGGAGCGAGAGGGCGAAATAAAAATAAAAATTATAAAATGGTTGGGGTAAAGGTAATGGCTAATCCAAAACATAAAGAAAAAAAGTTTTCAGCTTGATAAAAGTACAAAAACACTACTTTTGTACAGTAACAGCACCTGTACCCACACTTTAAGGAGCTTATAATATAAAGGCCAATTTGCTACACCAAAAAGTTGGTGAATGGTTTCATTAATGGTGAAAATTTGCTGAGTGGTAATTTTTATTTTCATTTTTTTCCCAAAAAATAGGAGCGAGCGGATCCGCGAACCAATCAATTAAATTGGTGTGGCCTTATTGCCATGAGAAATGCGACATAGTTTCTTGCCTCATGAACTTGATGAAGGCTATGGACGGAAGCCATAGTGAGTTTCTTTCCCTCCACCTTCAACGGCTAACAATTATTAACTGGCATTGTAAACAGTACTTGCCTTCAAGACAAATGTACTCGCTGCCTTACTGAATTTGAGTTTGAAAATTTTTTTTTAAATATAGCTCGCTTTCCTTGCCTTCAATACAAAGAAATCAATGAAACATTAACTGACATCCTAAAATGAAATCTAACTTTAAAACAAACATATCTGACATCTAAGATGGTATTCCTTGGTTGTCCATCGTGGTTGAATAAGAACTCTATATGTGCATCCTAATCCTATATGATATCTGTAATTTACTAACAAGTGGCCCAGGAGTCCAATTCTGAATCTGCAGTGCAGGAATAAATTTTTTTATTCGGATAAGACTGAGGGCGGACTATAATCAGATTGCCGAAGGGCAGTGTGAATGCAATTTTGGTTTGAAAAGAAAATTTTTTATTCTGATGATAAAAGTTTTATCTGGGGTCTCAATCAATGTGAATAGGGTCATAGGAAAATGTGCCTTTAGGCCACACCAATTTAATTTCTTGGTTCACGGATTTTTTCATAAAAAATATGGAGCGAGAGGGCGAAATAAAAATAAAAATTGTAAAATGGTTGGGGTAAAGGTAACGGCTAATGCAAAACATTAAGAAAAAAAGTTTTCAGCTTGAAAAAAGTACAAAAACACTATTTTTGAACCAAGAAATTAAATCAGTGTGGCCTTGGTTGCAGTTCAGTGGCTTTACAATTACATTTATGCAATGCAAATGTCAACTCATGTTATACAAAAATGAACCTGTTATCTCCTTGTCTTCCTCATTGTTGCTACTGGAAGACAAGACAAGGCTAGGCTACCCATTTATAGCTATCTGCTTAAATCAAAGTTTATGGTTATGGGGAAAATTCACCACTCAACAAGGCCTACCCAAGGCTAGTAACAACATTCTCCCTAGACAGGGCTTGAAATTCATTTTTGGGATGAGGTGCACTGGTGCACCCAGCTTAAAAAATTGGGTGCACCAAAAACATTTTTGGGTGCACCACTTAAATCTAAGTACTAGTAATAACCTAATAATAAAACTTAGTTACAAGCTATCAAATTCTTAAACAACAGACATTTTTATTAACTTTCTAACACTTAGATATCAAGATTAATTAATATGTACATGTATACTTTGATAGCTTTACAAACATAAACCTAAGAAAATATTTGGGTGCACCCTGTGCACCCAGAGAAAATAATTGGGTGCACAGCTCCAATTTTGGGTGCACCTGGGTGCACATGCACCCAGTATTTCGAGCCCTGCTAGATAATGGTAGGCTTGTATTCTCACTCCTTGGTATGGGAGTGCATATGGTACTGTAACAACGGGAGAACCATATATATATATATATATATATATATATATATATATATAAGCAGTATAAAGGACTGTTCACAGTGGTTTTAAGTTCACGGTAGCACCACGCACTGTACTGTTACAGTAGTAAATTATCTTACTGCCATGGAAAAATGTTCGTGGGGGTTTTAACTTTGCGGTGAAGTGGCCACTGCAAAAACCGTGAACATTTTTGCATGATTTACAGTAGATAATGCTTGGACAAGTTTGATGGAAAAGTACTACATTACATATCAAGAGGAGGAAAGCAAATGCCCACGTTTAGCAAATAACACTCTTGGTTGGCTAAACTCCTTCCAGCTTTGTGATATATATTTTATGCCATGGAAGGATCTGTTTGGAGACTTAGATAGGCTTTGGGTAGCCTATGATCCCACAGGTATTCTCCAAGCAGATTTGCCAATGGTATGACAATTTATCCTTGGGTGAAAATAGTACTAATATGGCCATTGGACCATTTTCATGGCATTTTATATCACAAATTATCCTTAAAAGTTTAATTATATAATTTAATAGACACCTTACAAAGACCAACAAGGGGATTAACAGCATCAAGTTGATCAACTCATTTAAAAAAAATGTACATCAAAATGTTGAGAAATATTCAAATATGAATGGTGCGTTCCAAAAATAGTATTGGGGGTAGGGCGTAACTAAATTTCTTTATACATGTATATATCATTATCATTACCCAAAAGTGCTTGAATTTGAAACATCTAAGTTATATCATAGTAGAAGACCATGGTTGTGGTGTTATTTGGTCACATCAACATTTTCTTAGCACTCACTATTTTTATTAGCAGACCCCAACCTGATCTCAAAAATATCTATTGTCTGTGTTGAGACCTCGCTGCGGGGTCCAGGCTAACATTTTCTGTATCCCTCAGCTTTTCCATGTAATGGATGGATCAAGGAGGAGGATGGACCAAGGAGTGATGTAAACAAAGACCAGGTCTCGGAGTCATTTATGATGCAAAAAAATCGAATGGTACTATCCGTTTGACAAGCTGAATGTGTCATGGGGAAGTTGGTTGCGTATGTTGAGTATAAAGTAGAGTATGTTGGGTATTTCCACTGCGTTTTTAATCGTAAAGTTTTTTGTTGTTTTTTATCGGGCCCCATCCTGATCAACTGGATTGACAATCCTGAAATCGGACAGGGTGTGTGTCAGGAGATTCAGAGGAAACATCGGATAGCATATCGGAACCAGAATGTTT
The DNA here is from genome assembly GCF_000003815.2 of Branchiostoma floridae. Taxonomy (NCBI): domain Eukaryota; kingdom Metazoa; phylum Chordata; class Leptocardii; order Amphioxiformes; family Branchiostomatidae; genus Branchiostoma; species Branchiostoma floridae. The sequence continues at coordinate 48,810 of NW_023365803.1, forward strand.
TCAGAGGCATTTACAATACAAGGCCACGAAGGAATGCGGTTTCAGGAAGATATTCGTTAGGTTCCGATCAAAGACCAATTATCTGTCAGATTTTCGGGCAAAACGAATAACAACGTTTGACTTTTTGCATCATGAACGGGCCCAGGCAAGGATTGGACTTCAACAGGAGAATGCTATGTAATCCCATGAGGGAATTTCAGTCTCTAGTGTGAACTCTTATCTTGTATGCCTGTTTACGACCTATGCAAATCAGGTGAAACAATGTGCTGATTGAAAGGCACAGGACACCACCCTCATTTGCACCTCACTGTCGCATAACTGCTGCAAAATGCCTATTAGTAAAATCTATCTCCTCTTGATAAAACCTCCTTGATGATACATATATCAAGTATTGTATGTTTGTTACAGACCTGGAGGCTGGAGCAAAGAAAAGTCAAATGGCAATTGACATTAGGACTCAAGTTAGGGGGGAGGGTTTTTTTGATAAAATTAAAACCTTCTTGAAAGCACTGAAAGGTACCACAACAATCTAATAAACTAACTGAACCAGCTGTCTACATCCCTACACATCCTTTATGAAGTTTATCTATATAGTATACATGTAGGTGCAGAATTCGTTGCTGACATTGCTCTGTCAACAACACATCAAATTGCAAGAAAAGCTTCAACATCCTAAAAATTTTGCAACATTTGCTCTAAATAATAGATAAGTACATAATAGATAGAGGCTGCTTTTTCTTATGGAACAACTACCTGGGTATAGCCTGGACTAGGGCTGGGTACCGGTACAGAAAATTCAGGTCCAGGTCCGGTTCAGGTCCAAAGGATCAGGTCCAGGTCCGGACCTGAACCTGGACCTTATTCAGTATGACTCATACCAATGGTCCATTTCACTACAAAGAAATCTGTTTGGTGGAGTATTAGACTCATACTGGCGTTCTAAAATCCTACAACGCTAACTGCACCTGTGAGAATGGCTGTAAAACTTGGTAGAAATTACTATAAACTTTACTCTACTTCACTCTTGTCATTTTCTTCCACCAGCAAGCGCCAAAACGTGTGAATGCATGATAAAATAATCTGTTAATTTTCTAACCGGTCCAACATCCGGTCCACCTAATTTTTTCAGGTCCGGTTTTTCTGGACCGGTCCAATAAGAAAAACCAGTTTTGTACCGGTACGCTGTACCGATACCCAGCCCTAGCCTGGACTGGATGCCAAACTGTTTCCATGGCCTACACAGCCCAACTCCTCAGCCCTATGGCCGCATGCCCCCAAGAAAATTCTACTGCAGGACATTCATGAGTAAAGAGTACCGGTGCACAACAGATATTATTGAGATCGGGCCGGAGTCTGGTATCCAGGCTTACCTGGGTAGTGGGTACTCATATGAACGATAATCTCAAGGCACACATCACATTTTTGATTGTTCATATCTTAATATATGACGTTACATGATTTAAAAAAAATTGGTGGTGCACCAATGATCACCAATAGAAAAAAAAAACAACAGCTTTGGGCCTGGAGGGCTGTTTTTAAAAAGTGTCTATTCTTCTCAATTGTGGCTCATATTCTGAAGTGTCTTTTACATACCGGTATTTGATCAGGAACATGTTTCTTCCACTCCAGTATCTGCTTGGAGACATGGCACAGGCCAGCAGTTTAATATGGCTGCATACTGCATACCGTCTTCAGTCGAGGGAGGAGTCGCCTCCTGGCTATAATTTTCTGATCTATGCAGGAATACAAAGACGTTCAAACAACTGATTTCAATTGCCAGTTAATATCAAATCGCGTAAAAGTTTGGAACAAGTTTCAAAGCTATTTGATAAATTTGAATATCAAAACGAGTAACGGACATTTTCATGCTCATTTGCATCCCGGATTTGTTTACAACTTCGACATGTTGTTGACACCATCTGTTTTCAAAAATGATCCGTGAATGAGCAGATGTTTCTTATTCTTCTACATTCAGATTGAGAAGAACTCATTCAAATGATAAATCTACAACGTTGATTAAAACCGACTCCAAATTTTCTATGTAATAATTTTAAACTTCTCCTGCAAGTTGCAACTTCCCCTAGTCTTTTTGCGATACAAATTATATCATGCATGCACTATAATTTTGCAAAAACTTTAATTTCATAATCGGTCCTGTTGTGAACTTCGGAGAGGAATTTTAGTCACTTACCGTGTGGTAGCGTTCCAGTACACCATGCAGAGGGAGCAGTGAAAGCGTCCATGTAGGTCTCTGTCGGCCCGTGCCATGCTGCCCGGCTGATAACTTGGGGGAATTGGCGCCATATTGGCAGGATCGATCAGGGACAAGTCCGGGCCAGACAAGCACGCTCTGGTCGCTGTCACTTTTCGGGTGGCTAAAATCAACTGTGACTGGTTTCTCCTAACAGGCATAACATAGCGCAGCGAGTCAACTTGAGCGGAGTTTGCATCCTTGCAAAACTGGAAATAGCGCGACATTATCGGAACCGCATGCCATGACAGACGCGTAGAAGTTCACACCTTCGCGGGTGCTTACGGATCATTAACATAAAGGTCACAGGTCATTCTCGTTCCCAGGGCAATCCAAAGTAGTCGAGGCAGCAACTTGTCATGTGTTGAGCTTGAGGCCATGTGGATTTATTTGATTGTATGATTATCATCAATATGAATGACATCCTCTGGAACCCCAAAACTGACGCGAGTTTGCTGATAAAAAAACGTTTGCCATTCTAAACGACGTAACGGTAACTAAGGAGGAGGACCCTTTAATACTCGCCAAGCAGAGGTTAGGTTCCGGCTGTTTTTTAACGTTATTTTTAGTCGTTTTTATCGGGGTTTCTACTTTGCATGCACTCCGCAAGGTTAACATACAAAATAGAAAGCCCGATAAAAACGACTAAAATAACGTTAAAAAACAGCAGGAGCCTAACCTCTGCTTGGAGAGGCCACAGCATTTAAATTTTTATGGATCACATCAACGCGATCATTAATTTTTCGCCTGGTTTCAGAAGAAAAACATCTCTTCTTCGGAGATGGTCAACATGATGAGAGAGTATCAAAATGGGAACATATGTTGTGCTGACTGTGGCCTAATGATTATACTTTTAGAAGTGAGACCAGCGAGGTAGCCATGACTGTACTAGTAGTTGTAAAATTGAAACAAGTTAGACTTTACTTAGATCTAGATACAGTAAAACCTGCCCAAAACGACCACACAGGGGACCGGACAAAAGAGGTTGATTTGGACAGGTGGTCGCTGAGAAGAGTATCGACTCACAAAATGCCCGATGCGTATAAATGCTTTCCGTTGCAAGCACACGCACGCAAAGAAGTAAGTATAAATGTCAAATACAACACGCACACGCACGCAAAAAAACCGCTGTGTTATTGATCGCTGTATCTGTACGTCCCATCCACTGAAATTACTGTACGATGTACCGTAACTGTTACAGACAGTGTTGTCAGAGGATGTCATCAGATGCATTATAATGAAACACCTGCATTCAGAGAATTGTTATATGTAATAATGTACAAATAGTTAGTCATTATCGTATTCATGTATACAAATAATTGATAATTCAAGGCACTCAGATAGAAGAGGGTCTACGGGGGAGGGGGGGGGGGTATTTTTTTATTGCAACATTAATACAGTACAAAACATAGTGGTGCTCCCACTCAAGCACACAGACTTAACGTTATATCAAAGACACCACTAGACAAAATGTTAACACAACATAGGACAAAAAAGATGAAACGGGTACGGGAACGCCTAATTCTAAAAAGAAACGGACGGATAAACTTATGTTACCAATAGTAAATGATACGGATAGTCAAAAAGCAATTTTAAAATTGTTTTGTTTCGGAAAGATATGATTGAGTTATGGAGAGAATTTGGGAATTTATATCATATGTCAGTAAAGCCGATCCTTTAAGTAGCAGATAAACAAAATAACTATCAGATAACGAATTTAATTCTAACATAGGAATATTCAGGTTTTCAAGTCTGTCTAAGAGGAGTGTACGTTGTTGAACATAATTAGGACAGAGAAGCAGATAATGAGTAATGCTTTCGCATCGGCATCCGCAGCTGCAAGCAGGACTCGCAACTAAGTTACGAATGAACAGACTGTGGTTTAAGCTGCAGGTGCCGATGCGAAGACGTGTGAGTAAAGCGCAGGTGTATCTCGGTCCTGAATTAAAATATGGTACAGCAACAGGGCGAACAGATTTGACCAAATACCTTTTAAAACGAGCAGCGCTCAACAAACGAACACTAGAATCAAGAGAGTTCCATAACTGAGTTGAGTGCGGTTAAAAAGATTTTTGAAAACAAGTGGTATTACACACTGGTACTTGGAGATTGCGTTTGCTGCGAAGATTGTATGACGTTGTTGCAGAAACCTCTGGCGGTAATAAATCGGTTAAATACTTCCGTGTTTGGCCATTAACAATTTTATGGAATAGAACAAGAGAATGAACATAATGTCGATCAGTTAACTTTTCCCAGCCAAGTTCATGAAGAAGAGAAGAGTACGAAGACCCCCTCACGGCACCAGATACCGTAAGGGAGCATTCGTATTGTATCCTCTCAATAAGAAGAGAATCAGAAACTGAACAGCTATGCCATACAACATCGGCATATTCCAACGAAGGTCGAATAAAAGACTTGTAAATAACTTCCAGAATTTGACGAGGGAGTTTAAATTTCAAACTGTTAAATATACATACCTTCTTCGAAACCTTCGCAATCATTTGAGAAATATGGGTTGTCCATGACATGGAGGACTTTAAAGTTACTCCAATGTGTTTATGGTCTTTCACTGATTGAATACTGGTGTTACCAAGAAAAAGGGGCGAATGGATGGGAGGGGTACGTTTCCTTGAAAAACAAACTTCTTTAGATTTGGATGGATTAAGCTCCATTAACCATTTTTTGGTCCAGGATAGAATATTTTGAGATCGGAGAATCCCATCCCGTCTCCTGACAACGCTCACGAAGGTCGGCAACGCTTTTCGCTAAATTCAGAAAATCCGGGAACGATGACTACAGAGAGCTACGTATACAGAGGAGGATGTAGTATCCAAGCAAGATCTGGCGGTGGCATAAGATAGTATCATAAATCTGCTTGGAGAGGCGGCGTCAGCAAATGTCATATGTGGCGGTATGCTCCGCCGTGAAGATTTTGAGTTTTGACTGTATTTCGAGGGGGAAATTTCGCTGATAAATATTTTGACCGCAGTTTATCTAAAAGTAAATCATGAGTACATTTTGAACATTCCTCCCGGCGTTATATCTGATGTTAAGAAATCCTTTGATTCAAAATTCTGAATAAAAACATTGTGGGGTTGATCAATTTGTATTACAATACACTGAACAATAAGGAAATGATTCATTCACAAAAGAACGATTATCGATTTGGGGCAACTTTCGCTGACAAAATATTAAGCACATGGAGCGCACTATTTTTCCTGTGACCTGTGGGGCCTGGTAGAGACTAAGAGCTTCATACGCACCTCAAACGGACTTGAATATATACGCATGTGTGATCCCACCTTAAGGTGGGTTTACACCTGCGTATATTTTCAAGTGCGCGTGAGTTCCGCATCTGAATCGTTTTTAGAAAGCTTCAGAAAGTTTCAAGTACGCAGACAAACGAAAATATACCCGATAGTTTTGGATATGCACAAAACTATCATTCGTACGCAGTTTGGTGGCCAAAACGTTATGGATGCGCAATACAGTGGTCCCACGTCGGTCGATTGCGCTATAAAGACGCTACATGTTTGCTCTATATACGCGGATATCGCGGTATTGCGAGTACATAACGTACATATACAGCGCAGACACAACGCATCATGAGCGACCGTATAACGAATGCACACATAGATCACGATTAAGTACCGTGCTTTCTGCGATCGGGTTGCGCATACTACGCGTACTGATAGCTACTTTATAGCTACTGCAGTGCGGCACCCATACCGCAAGTGAAGTGAGATACCGCCTTGTATCTCAATGTGCGAAGGCACTTTTATGGTAGACTTTGACGCCATTATGCGTCACGGTGTTTCCAACAAACCCCAACATGCCTCTTGCAAAGGCACTAGTACTTTGTTTTTAACCCCCAAAAAATAACGCAAGTGGCAAAATACCTAGGCATTGCCTCCACCATGCCGGCAACAAAACGCGAATTTCAGCTTCAAGGTGATATGTATATTTTATTACGTTATCTATACTGCCCCAAGTATCAAAATGAACATCCTTTTATCACTGCAAATCTATTTCCGATGCATTCTGTACCGCGAATGTTGGGAGACAATAGGCTTGGATTGGCCGCGAATGTGCCCCCAGTAGGCGTCATGAATTATAAGTCTGTAAAAAAGATTATATCTATCCACATACATATCACTACTCTGATACATCATAGACTGAAATCTGGTATATGGTTGGTTTAGTCTTGTAATGTTAGAAGTATACTTGATGATATGTTACCTAATAGTATGCTGTTCCAAGTATCATAAGTGAACATCCTGTTAACACTTCTTGCAAATCCCTTTCTGATAAATGCAGTTTGATAATATGACATCGACTTTTAATTCATTGAAAGCAATGTGATTTTCAATAACATGTTCATCAGGGCTTGAAACGCAAATGTACCGCAGGTCAGTGTGACCACAACAGAAAAGCTAGTAGTGGTTTAAAAAACGCAAATGTGGTTACGAACTGGTCTATTGTACAAATTCACATCGGTTGCACTGGAGTCCATACTTTCACAGGTGTGTGTGTGTGGGGGGGGGGGGGGGGTAATATTCATTTTTGGGTTAAACCGCCATTAGTAAAAGTGATTTTTCAAATGGGTGATTTTGGAACAGTCTGGATATGGTGGGTATCCTAAAATATGATTCTTAGTTCTGTTTAGTTTTTTTCATCACCAAGTTCCGAAGGGAGGAAAATTGTGTGGAAATGGAAGATACATTCACGAAAACGTCTTACAGCGTTTGCTGCTTGTTGCGCTGAGTGTGAAGATTCCATGAACAGCATAGATGAATTCCTTATCCAAGTATGGTCTTTAAAATTAAAAATGCAGTCACCAAAACTTAACCACTCTCTGGCAACTACGCCACGAGTAACGAACATCGGGAGGGCAGACTTCAATTCATGGGACTTCTTTTTAGCCTCAATTACGCTTTACGTGACATTTTTACTTTTAGGCTCGATTGCGCCTTTCGTGAAATAGACTGTCTACTGCTTACGATAGATTTCTCCCTCCTCACTGCGAATTACGGGAAATTGAAAAGGCCTGCCTTCGCCTTACGGAAAAGAGCATGCAGACCCTCATTCAAGTCCCTTTGAGGTCCGTATGGGGTTCTTAATTATCCTCTACCAGGCTCCACAAGTCTGCGGTTTCATCCGTATATGATGTTGGGCCAGCGCAGGTTCCCTAGATAATATTTTCTTTTCGCTTTTGTCCTAAGTTATTTTTAGCTTTCTCCACCTTCTGTCAAATCTCCAAATCAACAGCTCTGGCCAATCAGCTTGCTTGTTTGATTAAAGCAAATGTTCTGGAACTTGGTCCAGGGATTAAATGGACAACAGGCCCTTTTATATTGTTATAGTATGCTAGTTCAAAATGATTTTGTTATTTGGGCCATTTGTCATCCAACAATGTGTAATCTGGAAAATTCCATTCATGCACGGGGAACATTATTTTCAATTCCTTTTATGAAAGGATTGATTATACAAAAGCCCATGCCTTGAAGTGTTTATGAACTGTGTCTATTTTAGTATTTTACATGGGACGTACTGGAAGAGTCCATTCTTGCAGGGTGACAAGTAAGTGTTTTTGGACTGGTCCACTTTAAATAGGGTGTCACTGGGAGAGTTATTCTTGCACGGAGGGGGAATTTTTTTACAAATCAATTTTGGACTTAGGTGGTGATTCAAAATCCTTTTTATTACCGGGGCAGAACAGAAGTCAAGTGTTTTTTCTACTGCTTCATTCTCGTGCGAGGTTATCTCGGAGTGTTATTGAACTTGTCACATGTTGCCAGCTTTACAGCAAGACTGATATCACTATTACAACGGTATTTCTGCTTATTTTATTGAAGAGAGTATTTCTGTTTATATGAATCTCTTGCTCTATTTTCTGGATGTGTATTTCTATGCTTGAGTAATCCTGTGATTGTTAGCAGGTACTTTGTAGAAATAGTACTGGGAACAGGCAAAGGCTAGAGGAGAAGCCTATTTTGATACCCACCCGTAATTTCTTCATTCATATTCTTCTAAAATTGTTTGGTAAAATAACAATATAAAGTCCGTTTACATACGTCAGGTCAGGTTGTGCAGTCGCGTATCAGTTTTATATCGCATGCACTCTGGGGGCCAGAACCGCTGTCAACACACACCAATATTGACAGGTAGGTGTGAAGGTCCCATGTGGAGTTAATCCGTTAATCCCCGAGATAAGGACTTAATCCTCGACACAGTGAAAGGCCCGACGCGATGCAGCGCCCGATGCGATGCAGTGACCGATGCGATGCAGTGACCGATGCGATGCAGTGACCGATGCGATGCAGTGACCGATGCGATGCCCGATGCAATGCCCGACGCGATGCAATGCCCGACGCAGTTGTGTCGGCCCCCGACGCGAGACGCGTTACATCGGAGCTGTATTTGACCGCCGACGCACGGTATTGGCGTCGGGCTAAAAAGTCAATGCTTTGGGTCGTAAACTACTCCTTAGCCGGCTAAGGTCCGATTTAGACACAGGTCCCTTTAACCGACCTGTGTCGGTTAACCGTCATATGACGCTTAACCGCCACGGGTCTAAAGAGGAAATAAGGGGCGTATGACGGTATTTCCACGAACCGACCTGAGCCACTCCAGACCTGGTTCTGGGTCGGTTCAGCGGGGGGCCCGTGACGGTTTCTCTCGTGTGTAAAGAGTAACCGTCACCGGTGACGGTAGTAGAAGGTCGTGGATCATATGCTAATAATATGCTACCAAGCCCGTATCAATGGAAACATGTTTTTCCTCATTCTAATCGTTTGAGACATTGAACGTCGTCGAATTTTCCAAGAGGAATGGCCTGCGATCGGTGACTGCTTTGGTGCCCTCCTATGACCCTATTAACGTGCCCGGGTTGCGCTACCATGTACCAGTGCGGTGAGGACAGAAGCTGAGTTCAAGCCTAAGTATTGCATGCACATGTACTAGTAAACATTAAAAACATAAACAGTATTTAGGTATAAACTGTTGCAAGACGAAAATATGCGCCATTTTTATTCGCGCAATACTAGTATCCTGCGCCACGGGCGGCCTGCAACGCTGCCGCCCGCCCGCACCGGTGTGTCTAAAGAGAACCGTCACGTGTCGGTTAAGCGTCATATGACGGTTAACCGACACGTGTCGGTTAAAGAGTTTTGTGTCTAAACCGGGCCTTAGTCAGCTCGGGCTGAGGCGCAGGCTGAGTCGGCACGGGCGCTGGCGGAGGCGCAGGCTGAGTCGGCACGGGTGGAGGCGCAGGCTGAGGCGGCGCTGGCGGAGGAGCAGGCTGAGGGGAGACAGGCGAAGGCAGCAGCTAATGCTGCGGCTGAGGCAAGGTCCGATGGCGGTGTGAGGCGGGCGAGAGACAAGATGGAGATGTTAGGCGGGAGACGGAGTAGGGGGTGAGGAGACCGAGAGGTTGGCAGTGTGTGGCCCTGCTTTGTAGATGTAGAGCTTGGATAGATTAAAAAGCAACATCGGAACAACATCGTCGGTCTATCCTGTGGTCTACACAGCCTAGTCATAACACTGCGTGTTACGATATGTGTGGTCACTTTCAACTGCCGTTTAATACTGCCTTTACATATATAACGTTATATATACATATTAGAATCAAGTATCTGATTCTTTGGAATGAGATGGTGCACCTTTATGGGTTTTTTTGGTTATCTTTGAAGCTGGTATGGATTCCTGCCATCTGTATGTTGTCCTCTCAGACCAGGCAACATGTAAGAATGTCCGTGGAGCCAAGCGCCTTTAGCAGACCGAGTCGGACCAAATTCAAAGCCTGAAATGGGTGAAGGAAACACCAGGTAACGTTACATTTGAAAATTTATTTTTGCTTTTTGTTCTATAAGTTAGTTAACTCATCAGTTAGTTAACTTATAACATTTTCATTCAACAAATATTCTTCCTCTTGTCAACAGGTGTGACATTTGTTGCTTCAGTAACATTTGGTACGATGGAACTATGTTAACCCTATTCAGACGGGGGGGGGGGGGCTTTTGAGGCCTGCGCCAGCTTCGATGCCCTATAACGCCAGAACGCCTTACGCTAAAGCCACCAAATTTGGTGAGTTTTCCTAAAATATTGTTGGCAACAATTTTACGAAGTTTGACAAATTTTCCATTTTTTCGTGTTGCCATGGCAACCGTTTGCTGACAGGCAGTTTTGCAAAAAATCACTATTTTTGGTTCTAACAATGTATTTTTCATATTTATTTCCTATATTACTGCTATTTTGTAACATAAATAAAATCTTCTATTATTTAGCATATCTTTCATAATTATATATGCATAAATTATGCTAATTTGATGACGTCATCAGCCCAAAATCCAAGATGGCGGACCGTATGGCGTA